>NC_079198.1:11771061-11941061 GCF_029499605.1 Hyla sarda | reverse complement strand
CTGACTGCATAGTAGGTGGCATGGTACTGAAGTTCTGTTACTTTGTAGGTAGCATGGTATTAAAGGGTTACTTGGTATAAGTCATGGTACTGACATTCTACTTGGAAAGCGACATGGTAATGAATAGAGTTGAGCGCGAATATTCGAAATCCGAATTTTTACCGCGAATATCGCCACTTCACGATTTTGTGAATATTTAGAATATAGTGATATATATTCGTAATGACGAATATTATGTTTTTAATGCTAATTTATGTGAATATTTATGCAAATATTTATGCGAATATCAGCACATCCTGACTGGACACTGATCCCTCCCTTATTTTAGGAGAAAGATATAATCGCGTATGTGCACTATGCAAATTTCATTACGAACGTTCGCATGAAAAAAAATTAAGGGAACGAACATAGCGAATATGTGAATTTCGCGAACATAGGACGAATATTTGTCCATATATACGCGAAATATCGCAAATTCGAATATGGCCCCTGCCGCTCATCACTAGTAATGAAGTGCTACTTACTTGGTAAGGGGTGGTTAGGTACTGAAGTTTCACCTGGGGATTTAATAGGCGCAATAGGAATATTTTAATTTACCTAGAGGAATACTTTAATTTACTTAGGTGACTTAAAATATTCCTATTACGCCTATTAAATCCCGAGGTGAAACTTTAGTACCTAAACACCCCTTAGCAATGATCAACCCAGCCCCCCTGTTGCACAATTTTCCTGCTTGTTGCAGAAGTTCCTTGTGTCTGTTTTCCCTTCCATAACTCTGTCTCTGTCTTGGGACACATAAAGGGGTACTCCACTGGAAAACATTTTATCAAAATCAACTGGTGCCATGAAGTTAAACAGATTTGTAAATTACTTCTATTTAAAAGTCTTAATCCTTCCAGCACTTATCAGCTGCTATCTGCTCCACAGGAAGTTCTTTTCTTTTTTCTTTTCCTTTCTGTCTGACCACAGTGCTCTCTGCTGACACCTCTGTCCATATCAGGAACTGTCCAGAGCAGCATAGGTTTGCTATTTGGATTTGCTCCTACTCTGGACAGTTCCTGACATGGACAGAGGTGTCAGCAGAGAGCACTGTGGTCAGACAGAAAGGAAATTAAAAAAAGAAAAGAACTTCCTCTAGAACTTACAGCAGCTGAAAAGTACTGGAAGGGTTAATATTTTTAAATAGAAGTAACTTACAACTCTGTTTAACTTTATGGCACCAGTTGATTAAAAACAATAATAATAATGTTTTCCCGTACCCCTTTAACATACACATGCACATAGGATATCTACCGTACCAACTCTACTATTTGATAATATGAATGTTTCGGAACATTCTGGGCAGTGTAGTACTGGACACAACTTTTAAGAGACAACTTTTCATTGTAATCTTTTTTCTATAGTATTTGTCTATATATTATTTATATTGTTCATTGGACAGTATATTGTGTTATTAGACATTATGGTGCAATATAGATATGTAGCAGAGCTGAATGCATCAGTTAAGTCTGGAAGAACCCTCCGAAGCACCGTGATAACTTTGTGTTGTCTGTGCACACATTCAGCTCTGCTACAGCCGAAAATAAATGTCTTTTTTTTCTACCTTAAAATGATCTATACTAAGCCTAAACTTGTCCTGTTACAGACTACATGAGAATGGAAAATTCCACTTTTTTCCCATCCTCACCCAACCCTTTGGCACTGCAGTTGGAGGAGGGAGAAGAAGAGTATGCCCCCATGGAAGACATGCCCTCAGAGCTGGAGACCACACTCCGGTACCTCTCCATTATCATTTACAGCATATCATTCCTACTGGGAACCACAGGCAATGGCTTGGTGATCTGGATTGCTGGATTTAGGATGAAGAGGACGGTGAACACTGTTTGGTTTTTGAACCTTGCCATTGCCGATTTCATCTTCACCTTCTTCTTACCGTTGAGTATCGCCTACACGGCCCTTGGATTCCATTGGCCCTTTGGGACCTTACTATGTAAACTTAATAGCACCGTGGCTTTCTTGAACTTATTTGCCAGTGTCTTCCTCTTGACTATTATCAGCGCTGACCGTTGCGTCTCCATCGTAAGACCCGTATGGGCACAAAACCATAGGACCACCAGGCTAGCCAGTGCCATAGCACTAGCCATTTGGCTGGGCGCCTTTTGCCTCTGCTCCCCATACTTGGCCTTTAGGGATACCATAAGAGATCCCGAAACCAATGTGACCCATTGCTATAACAATTATGCCTTTTCCAATGACTTCGATGACTTGGAGGTGGTGGCCCTCAGATCCATGAGGCACCAGGTGATGATCTCTGTCCGTTTTCTGTTCGGGTTCTTGCTCCCTTTCGGGCTGATCTTGGTTTTTTATTCCTTAATGGCCCTTAAGTTGAGGAGGAGTCAACTCTCTTGGTCCAGTCGACCATTCAAGGTGATGGCCACTGTGGTAGCTGCTTTCTTCCTTTGTTGGTTCCCTTACCACATCCTTTCAGTCTTGGAAGTCGTCATGCACCACTGGGACAACAAAGGGTTGAAATCAGCAGTTCTTATAGGAAGTCCTCTAGCAACGAGCCTGGCGTTCTTCAACAGCTGCCTGAATCCTTTCTTATACGTCTTCTTGGGGAGGGACTTCAAGGAGTCCTTGCGTAGGTCCATCCTTTTGGCCTTTGAAAGCGCATTTAGTGAAGAACATGGCAAAAATAACTATAGCCAAGGGAAGTCGCGATCGGTGTCCGACCAAGAGTCTCAGTTTACCTGACTGAGCCTGGACTCTGTGCCTTGAGTTTACGGTCGGAAGGAATTATAAATTTCTTGACTTATCTCCATATTTCCCTGGTCCGATTAGATCTAGGGATCACAACAGGGTTCATACCAGGCTAGGGTTGCCACCTGGCCATATTTCTCCAACCAATCCTCTAACTCCCAGAATGTTGCATCATATACTATACCAATGTTTCCCAACCAGAGTGCCTCCAGCTGTTGCAAAACTACAACTCCCAGCATGCCCGGACAGCCGTTGGCTGTCCGGGCATGTTGGGAGTTGTAGTTTTGCAACAGCTGGAGGCAACCCTGAATGGAAAACATTGACCTATACTATATACTACTATATAGTCCAACATGCTGGGAGTTGTTGTTTTGCAACAGCTGGAGGCACCCCTGGTTGGAAAACACTGACCTATACTATACACTACTATGTAGTCCAATATGCTGGGAGTTTGTAGTTTTGCAACAGCTGGAGGCACCCCTGGTTGGCAAACACTGACCTATACTATATACTACTATATAGTCCAACATGCTGGGAGTTGTAGTTTTGCAACAGCTGGAGGCACCCCTGGTTGGAAAACATTGACCTATACTATATACTACTAAATAGTTCAACATGCTGGGAGTTTGTAGTTTTGCAACAGCTGGAGGCACCCCTGGATGGAAAACAATGACCTATACTATATACTACTATATAGTCCAACATGATGGGAGTTTGTAGTTTTGCAACAGCTGGAGGCACCCCTGGTTGGGAAACACTGACCTATACTATATACTACTATATAGTCCAACATGCTGGGAGTTGTGGTTTTCGTTTGGGGCAGCTGATGAGCCACAGGCTGTATCAGGGCATGCTGGGAGTTGTAGTTAGTAACTAACTGAAACTCCTGAATTTAATTAAAAAAAAAAGCGATCAAAAAGTCACATCAAAACAAAAATGGTCTTGTTCAAAACTACAGATCACGGCGCAAAAAAGTGACCCTCATAAGGAAAAATAAAAAAGTTATAGGGGTCAGAATAGGACAAAATTTCCCCCACGTATGTGTATCCTGTGATGTCACGCATATATAATTAATTATGCAAATTAATTAATGGAAAAAGGGGAACATGGGGGGGGGGGATAATGGCACAAGGGGATTAAGTATTGGATTAGTATAAAAGTAAGCACACGCCATTATGAAAATAAGTAATGTTATTACTTATTTTGTCAGCGGATACCCGTCGCGTAAGTTTTGCGCAAATTTACGTGCGAGGGGTATCCGGTGACATACTTTCACCCTGTAGGGGTACTGTCGGGAAAAAGGTTGAGACAGGGATCAAGTCCTAAAATAAAGAAGTGCGGGAACTCACCCAAGATTTTCCACTCAAGAGCTGATCCTGCTAATGGGAACAGTGCTCCTGCTTTGGAAAAAGTGCAGGAACTCCGTTCCCATGCGTTCCTGCAGGACTTGAGCTCTAGGTTGAGAACCACTGGTGTAGACGCATGTTAAAGAAGTTACTATGGGGACGGGGAGTTTTCCTATTGGTCATGTCCCGGAGGATCATCACAGCAAGTAAATATGAGAAGCAATTACTGTAATTGAAAAAGGAAAATAACAAAGACTTTAATATAAATATAAATCTTCTTCTTGCTGTGCAGACAGTTGCTGATTTTTGAATAAAGGAAATTATACTGTGGTGTCCAAGTCAACTGACCGTGTCGAGTTTGTGTCTAAGACAAATATATATATAGTCACTGTGTACATACATTACATTACTTATCCTGTACTGATCCTGAGATATATCCTATATTATACTCCAGTGCTGTACTCACTATTCTGCTGGTGAGGTCACTGTGTACATACATTACATTACTTATCCTGTACTGATCCTGAGATATATCCTATATTATACTCCAGAGCTGTACTCACTATTCTGCTGGTGGGGTCACTGTGTACATACATTACATTACTTATCCTGTACTGATCCTGAGATATATCCTATATTATACTCCAGAGTTGTACTCACTATTCTGCTGGTGGGGTCACTGTGTACATACATTACATTACTTATCCTGTACTGATCCTGAGATATATCCTATATTATACTCCAGAGTTGTACTCACTATTCTGCTGGTGGGGTCACTGTGTACATACATTACATTACTTATCCTGTACTGATCCTGAGTTATATCCTGTATTATACTCCAGAGCTGTACTCACTATTCTGCTGGTGAGGTCACTGTGTACATACATTACATTACTTATCCTGTACTGATCCTGAGTTATATCCTGTATTATACTCCAGAGCTGTACTCACTATTCTGCTGGTGAGGTCACTGTGTACATACATTACATTACTTATCCTGTACTGATCCTGAGTTATATCCTGTATTATACTCCAGAGCTGTACTCACTATTCTGCTGGTGGGGTCACTGTGTATATACATTACATTACTTATCCTGTACTGATCCTGAGTTATATCCTGTATTATACTCCAGAGCTGTACTCACTATTCTGCTGGTGAGATCACTGTGTACATACATTGCATTACTTATCCTGTACTGATCCTGAGTTATATCCTGTATTATACTCCAGAGCTGTACTCACTATTCTGCTGGTGGGGTCACTGTGTACATACATTACATTACTTATCCTGTACTGATCCTGAGTTATATCCTGTATTATACTCCAGAGCTGTACTCACTATTCTGCTGGTGAGGTCACTGTGTACATACATTACATTACTTATCCTGTACTGGTCCTGAGTTATATCCTGTATTATACTCCAGAGCTGTACTCACTATTCTGCTGGTGAGATCACTGTGTACATACATTACATTACTTATCCTGTACTGATCCTGAGTTATATCCTGTATTATACTCCAGAGCTGTACTCACTATTCTGCTGGTGGGGTCACTGTGTACATACATTACATTACTTATCCTGTACTGATCCTGAGTTATATCCTGTATTATACTCCAGAGCTGTACTCACTATTCTGCTGGTGAGGTCACTGTGTACATACATTACATTACTTATCCTGTACTGATCCTGAGTTATATCCTGTATTATACCCCAGAGCTGTACTCACGATTCTGCTGGTGAGGTCACTGTGTACATACATTACATTACTTATCCTGTACTGATCCTGAGTTATATCCTGTATTATACTCCAGAGCTGTACTCACTATTCTGCTGGTGGGGTCACTGTGTACATACATTACATTACTTATCCTGTACTGATCCTGAGTTATATCCTGTATTATACTCCAGAGCTGTACTCACTATTCTGCTGGTGAGATCACTGTGTACATACATTACATTACTTATTGTGTACTGATCCTGAGTTATATCCTGTATTATACTCCAGAGCTGTACTCACTATTCTGCTGGTGGGGTCACTGTGTACATACATTACATTACTTATCCTGTACTGATCCTGAGTTATATCCTGTATTATACTCCAGAGCTGTACTCACTATTCTGCTGGTGAGGTCACTGTGTACATACATTACATTACTTATCCTGTACTGATCCTGAGTTATATCCTGTATTATACTCCAGAGGTGTACTCACTATTCTGCTGGTGAGATCACTGTGTACATACATTACATTACTTATCCTGTACTGATCCTGAGTTATATCCTGTATTATACTCCAGAGCTGTACTCACTATTCTGCTGGTGGGGTCACTGTGTACATACATTACATTACTTATCCTGTACTGATCCTGAGTTATATCCTGTATTATACCCCAGAGCTGTACTCACGATTCTGCTGGTGAGGTCACTGTGTACATACATTACATTACTTATCCTGTACTGATCCTGAGTTATATCCTGTATTATACTCCAGAGCTGTACTCACTATTCTGCTGGTGGGGTCACTGTGTACATACATTACATTACTTATCCTGTACTGATCCTGAGTTATATCCTGTATTATACTCCAGAGCTGACACAAACATGAAGTGTCTTTCCAGACGAGCATCTCCAAGTGTTTGGAAACGCGATTCATTCCCTTTCATGCATCGGTGATGAGTTAAGGTTTGACCCAGTAGATAAAGTTCGATCCGAGAAGCATTTATCCATGAACGAGGTCAAGGACATGTTTCCCTCCAACTAAATTTAAAACTAAAGATTATCCAATTATAGGGAGCTCTTGAGGACTGTACATTTTGTTTTGTAATTAATTTACAAATCTGTAGAACTTTCTGGCACTAGTTGATTTATAAAAAAAATCTACTGGTGCCACCGGAGTACCCCTTTAAGTAGTAAACGTTAAACAAACCAGAATATGTTTTATAAATTAGATTTTTCATAGTTGCCCCTTTTTGCTTTGCCCACTCTTCGTATTCTATCAGCTTCATGGCGTAGTCACCTGGAATGAAGGAGTCCTTAGAGGGTCCGAGCAATAGTTGGTTTTAGTTTGCTGTAATTGTGGAGGTCATGTATCCAGGCTATGTTAGAAAAGAACCCCTTTAAAGGGGTACTCCGGCCCTAAGACATCTTATCCCTTATCCAAAGCATAGGGGATAAGATGTCTGATCGCGGGGGTCCCGCCGCGTCACCCCCCGCCCCCGCTATGCAAGTCTATGGGAGGGGGCGTGACGGCCGTCACGCCCCCTCCCATAGACTTGCATAGCGGGGGCGGGGCGTTACGTCACACGGGGGTGGAGTCGTGACATCAAAATATTCCGGCCCCGTGGTCGGCACCCGGCAGTTTCTGAGCTGGCAGCGCGGCGTGCAGCTCAAAGAGGTGGGTGTCGAATGCAAGATCACGGGGGTCCCCAGCGGTCGGGACCCCCGCGGTCAGACATCTTATCCCCTATCCTTTGAATAGGGGATAAGATGTCTTAGGGACGGAGTACCCCTTTAATATAGATTGAAGTCAACCCTTCCAGCCTGTTACATAGTATAGGGAGAGGTATAAGCAGTACAGAGAAGTCATCATGAGTGTATAGGGAGATGTATTAGCAGTGGAGAGGGAAGTGCTTCTGGGTGCATAGGGAGAGGTATTAGCAGTAGAGAAGGAAGTGCTCATGTGTGCATAGGGAGAGGTATTAGCAGTAGAGAGGGAAGTGCTCATGGGTGTATAGGGAGAGGTATTAGCAGTAGAGAAGGAAGTGCTCATGGGTGTATAGGGAGAGGTATTAGCAGTAGAGAAGGAAGTGTTCATGGGTGTATAGGGAGAGGTATTAGCAGTAGAGAAGGAAGTGTTCATGGGTGTATAGGGAGAGGTATTAGCAGTAGAGAAGGAAGTGCTCATGTGTGTATAAGGAGAGGTATTAGCAGTAGAGAGGGAAGTGCTCATGGGTGTATAGGAAGAGGTATTAGCAGTAGAGAGAGGGTAGTGCTCATGGGTCTATAGGAAAAGACATCAGCAGTAGAGAGGAAAGTACTCATGGGTGTATAGGGAGAGGTATTAGCAGTAGACAGGAAAGTGATCATGCCGCTGTACAGAGCATTGGTGAGACCTCACTTGGAGTATTGTGCGCAGTACTGGAGACTGTCTCTACAGAAGGATATAAATACATTGGAGAGAATACAGGGAAGATAAAACTTACCAGGAAAAGATAAAGGACCTTAAAAGGAGTACTGGAGTTAAAAACATTTTTTTTAAATCAACTGGTGCCAGAAAGTTAAACAGATTTGTAAATTACTTCTATTTAAAAATCTTAATCCTTCCAGTACTTATCAGCTGCTGAATACTACAGAGTAAGTTGTGTAATTATTTCCAGTCTGACCACAATGCTCTCTGCTGACACCTCTGTCCATGTCAGGAACTATCCAGAGCAGGAGCAAATCCCTATAGCAAACCTCTCCTGCTTTGGACAGTTCCTGACAAAGACAGAGGTGTCAGCAGACAGCAGTGTGGTCAGACTGGAAAGAACTACACAACTTCCTCTGCAGTATACAGCAACTGATAAGTACTGGAAGGATTAGGATTTTTAAATATGATATAATAGAAACTTTTATATACATAAAGGGAATCAATTGGAGAAGAGGGTATATAACAGAAGAGAAAGGGGCAAAGGTTTCTGCAGTTTCTGAGAGAGTAGTGGATGCATGGAATAGCCTTCCCGCAGAAGTGGTAGCTGCAAATACAGTGAAAGAGTTTAAAGAAGAAGTCCCATGCCCGACAGTGCAGAAAAACTTATCCTCAAGGGGATAAGGGGATAAGTTTTAGATTGTGGGGGGGTTGGGCGCTGTCTTTCATATAAGATAGGGATAGGTATAAGGCTATCCTTCATATAAGATGGAGATAGACAAAAGGCTATCCTTCATATAAGATAGGGATAGGTATAAGGCTATCCTTCATATAAGATAGAGATAGACATAAGGCTATCTTTCATATAAGATAGAGGTAGACATAAGGCTATCCTTCATATAAGATAGAGATAGACAAAAGGCTATCCTTCATATAAGATAGACATAAGGTTATCCTTCATATAAGATAGAGATAGGCATAAGGCTATCCCACATATAAGATATTGATAGGTATAAGACTATCCTTCATATAAAATAGGGATAGGCATAAGGTTATCCTTCATATAAGACAGAGGTAGACATAAGGCTATCCTTCATATAAGATAGGGATAGGCATAAGGCTATCCTTTATATAAGATAGAGATAGACATAAGGCTATCCTTCATATAAGATAGGGATAGGTATAAGGCTATCCTTTATATAAGATAGAGATAAGCATAAGGCTATCCTTCATATAAGATAGAGATAGACATAAGGCTATCCTTTATAAAAGATAGAGATAGGCATAAGGCTATCCTTCATATAAGATAGAGATAGACATAAGGCTATCCTTCACATAAGATAGGGATATGCACAAGGCTATCCTTTATATAAGATAGAGATAGACATAAGGCTATCCTTCATATACGATAGAGATAGACATAAGGCTACCCTTCATATAAGATAGAGATAGGCATAAGGCTATCCTTCATATAAGATAGGGCCAGGGACAATTCATAATATTCAGAATATTCCAATATATATAAAATGCTTGGAAGGGGATTTCCATTAGAAAGTAAATTTTTGCGGTGTCAGGCTTCTAGTGAAATGTTTATGTAACGTTTGGGTGTCTAAATAAAAAAAAACACAGTCACCTCGCCCTATTCCCACGGTGACTCTGGTACTCCGGATCCTGGCCGCACGGTACAGTGATACCAGCCGCTTGCATTGTCCGGGTGACTTTGAAGTGAAGGAACAGGGAGCTGCTGATTCTGAAAGGACAAGACAAGATCCACCGGAGATTTCTGCAGAAGCCAAGCAGAACCGGCTACAGGAACTAAACACTGGTGGATTATTCCTGATCAGCAGTTTTGTTGTTTTCTATTATGCCTTAGTTCCCGGATTTAACTTAAAGGGGTACTTCACTGGAAAACTTTTTATTTAAATCAACTGGTGCCAGAAAGTTAAACATATTTGTAAATTATTTCTATTAAAAAATCTTAATCCTTACAGTACTTATCAGCTGCTATTTGCTCCACAGGAAGTTATTTTCTTTTTGAATTTCCTTTCTGTCTGACCACAGTGCTCTCTGCTGACACCTCTTTCCATATCAGGAACTGTCCAGAGCAGGAGCAAATCCCCATAGCAAACCTCTCCTGCTCTGGACAATTCCTGACATGGATAGAGGTGTCAGCAGAGAGCACTGTGGTCAGACAGAAAGGAAATTCAAAAAGAAAAGAACTCCTTACGTCACACCCCCTCAAAGCAAGTCTATGGGGGGGGGGGCATGACGCCATCACGCCCCCTTCCAGAGGCTTGCATTGAGGGGGCAGGGCATGTCGTCATGAGGGGGTGGGGCTATGAAGTCACGAGCTCCCGGCTCCAGTGTTCAGAACAGTTTGTTCCAAACGCTGAGCAGCGGAGTACTACTTTAAAAGGGAATTTGTCTGCTTTAATGGGTGGAGCAATTACTGGGTGGGAGAGAGATCCACAGGGAAGCAGGGGACTGTAGTTTAAATCACAGAAAAGCATGGAAGGGAGCCTAGCTGTGCAGCAATGGGTGGGGTGGTTGATGTGTGGGAGGGAGAAAAGTGCCCTCACACTTACACATAAGGGATCCTAGGACTTGTAGTTGGAGGGAGGGAACTCCAACAGGAAATAGCCTTTTCACAAAGAGAAAGCAGCAACATTATGTTGAACTCACAACAAAACAAGTATAGTAGCAGCAGTATACAGATAGAGCTGGAGGGGGAGGTATATAACTACTATATATCCTGATCCCATGGACATAGCAGCAGTAGTATACAGATAGGGGGAGATTTATCAAAACCTTTCCAGAGGAAAAGTTGCTAAGTTGCCCATAGCAACCAATCAGATTTGCAGGGGCCTTTTCAAAAATGAAAGTAGTGATCTGATTGGTTGTTAGGGGCAACTCAGCAACTTTTCCTCTGGACAGGTTTTGATAAATCTCCTCCATAGGGTTGGAGGGGAGATGCATAACTACTATAAATCCTGATCATATAGAAATAGCAGCAGCATACAGATCTGGGAGGGGAGGGGTCTGGTAGGTGATGACAGACCTTTTACACACTTTAAGCCAAGTAGCCCTTTGGGGAGGGGAGGGGGTCAGACTGGTGATCACATGATCAAGTTACGCTCATAAAACGCATAGATGCAGCTGTGCTGGAATAGAAAAGATTGTGCTGTATGACTATTATTGGTGAGTGTGCATGACATGGGCAAAAGAGAAAACCGAAGTGCTTCTTTTATGGGGTAAAAAAATTAAAGGCATATTCCAGTGGAAAACTTTTTTTTTTTTTTTAAATCAACTGGTGCCAGAAAGTTAAACAGATTTGTAAATTATATGTAGTATATAATCACTGGCGCAGGGATGGTTCCCTTTTAGGCAGCCAAGATACAACAATGAGGGTCCTGGCTGGGGCCCAAATAAAAGGAATAAGCTCAAGGATAAATTATGTTTGTGTATCGGCGCACATAAAAGGAACACACATATTAGAAAGGAAAAACACTAATGTAAATAACCAAGACACCTCACCCCCCCCCCCCCCCAGAAAATATATAATCTCAGTGAATATATATTGAATAAGGATGAATCTAGCCTATTACAAAAGAGCTTGAAATTTGCCCCCTCAAATACGTTTAATAAATTCGAAGCCTTTGTTGGCATCAAAAAATTTATGCGTAACTTATCTCTAAAAAAATATTTCATTAGGAACCCTGTTAGTATGAACAAAGAAGTAGAACCATCTAAAATCCAACATACTAGCTTAAGCAACAAATCCTTATTTCATCCCTATACTGAATATTCAAACTCATTTAGAGTTTTTGAAAATATGGTCACTCGCGACATTCGGCGGTATAAGGACAAAGGAAATAAGACATATAAATCTAACTTAACAAAAAAAGAACAAAAAGCCATCAGAGCGTTACAAGATAATAATGATATCATAGTCCGACCGGCGGACAAAGGCGGCAGTATAGTTGTACAAAACATCCAAGATTACCATTCTGAAGCACTCCGTCTATTGCAGGATGAAACAACATACAAAAAACTCCCCAGTGACCCCATTTTGGAATATAGCAAAAAATTAGTGGGACTGGTACAAAAAGGGAAAAACTGTGGGATTATAAATAAAAAAGAAGCAGATTTTATTATGATAAAACACCCCCGTATTGCAGCATTTTATCATATTCCCAAAATACACAAGTCTACTACAAAGCCCCCGGGGGACGCCCTATTATATCAGGGATTGACTGTCTTACATCCAACTTGTCGAAGTATGTGGACCTTCAGCTACAAAAATATGTGGTCCAACTTCCAACATACCTGAAGGACACTACACATATTCTCCAGGTACTTGGAGAGATAACCTGGAAACCTGAATACATCTTAGGGACCCTGGACGTTACGTCCTTATATACTATAATAGAACATGAAAAAGGGCGCCAAGCAGCAGAGCACTTTATGTATAGAGACACTTCCCTGCCCCAAGAATAAACTAATTTCATCGGGGAGTGCATTTCATTTATACTCCAACATAATTACTTTTTATACCATGATGACTTTTATCTTCAGACGTGGGGCGCCGCCATGGGGACCAGATTTGAGACCGGGATATTCTAACCTGTATATGGGGTTGTGGGAGAAATCCAATATCCTCCCAGCATCCGGCCTGGCGTCAAATCTGGTCCTCTGGAGGCGTTTTATTGATGACATCCTTTTTATATGGAATGGTCCGGAAAACCTTTTAAATGAATTTTTAACTAATTTAAATAAAAACAAATTTTATCTTACCTTCACGCCCACTATTAGTTGGACAGAAATTAATTTTTTGGACCTAACAGTTTTTATAGAAGATAACCAATTGAGGACAAAAACCTATAATAAAAAAAACTACTGATAGCAACAGCTACATAGACTTGAGTAGTTGTCACCTCCCCAGCTGGCTTAGAAATATACCGAGAAGCCAGTTCATCAGATTGCGGAGAAACTGTACGGATGTGGTCGAATACAAAAAGGAAGCTGAGAGTTTACAAAATTATTTTGTACAGAAGGGATATGAAAAGGAAATGTTATTGACAGTTGCTGAACAAGTAGAAAAAATGGATCGAAGCATTTTATTAACTAAAAAACGGAAGGAAATATTAATAGAGACTACCGAAAATATCAAAGTACCAATTATTACTACTTACAATAATAAGAGTTATCTATTTAAGAAATGGTAAAAAAACATTGGGAAATTCTGAAAGGTGACAGAATTGTGGGACAATTGCTACCAAAACACCCCACTTTTATTTTTAAGAAAACATCTAATATAGGGAATAGGGTGGCACCAACTATCAAAAATAAGCCCTGTAAAGACCAGGTTACGTTCTTCCAGGAAAACGGGTTTTTTCCAGGTCGGTCATGTAAATGTTGCAAAAAAACTGAATTAAAAAGAACTCCAATGCGTGAAGTGGAAAGTTGGGATGGCTCCTTTAGAAGCACCATAAAGTCGCACATAAATTGCAAATCTAAAGATGTTATTTATGGCATTCAATGCCCGTGTGGCAAAATGTATGTGGGACGGACTAAACGCATTTTGTCCACTCGAATTGGAGAACATATTTATAATATAGAGAGGAAATTTTTGGGCCATCCACTCTCTAAACATTTTGTGGAGAAGTACGATGTGTCTTTTGCACAATCTACATTTTTTGGACTAGAAAAAGTAAAAAAACATTGGCGAGGTGGAAATCATGTGGCAAACATGTCAAGAACGGAGAGCCGCTGGATTTTTAATCTAAATACAATATCCCCATACGGTTTAAATATCGATCTAGAACTATTTGCCTTTTTATGATATATTTTTTTTTGAAGAATGTCCAATTAAAAATGAAAAATAAAAATATTCCTTATGATAGTTCGGTTATCTGTCAGAGTGGCACTATTGATATATAGGACATTTTTACCCTTCATTTTTAACCTTTTAATCTTTTGTTTCAGCAACAAATTTTCTAGATGGGAACATGTTCCCACTGTGCGTTTTTTGCTTGCGTTTTGAATGCGTTTTGTATAGCAAAGGTCCTGAAGTATTGCGTATATGAATGTGCAAATGCTAGAATTGGAGCCTGGGACATAGATTGATTAATACACTATTCATAAAGATTAGACACGGTGCATACACTCTACTAGAAACTGGCAATCTGGAAAGTATGGTTGCCAGAGAGGCGAACATGAATACTGGGTCGGCCCGGATTAACATCCATAGTTTGCATAAATACCAGGAGCCAGTAGTGACACTTCATCTCTGACGAAGGTCAGCGTACTGACCGAAACGCGTTAGATGATTCTTTGGCTCCTGCGCCTTGCTGTAGCTGCAATCGTGATGTCCCGTTCAGTAATCAGATCTCCATGCAAACTATCACAGCGTGGTCGCACCGGTGAGACGCTCACGGCCGGAGCAGATCTCCCGGCGCCTTCACCCGCTGTCCACCTGGACTGCCTTTCATACTGTCTCTCTGGGGGCTCCTGGAAGGACTGTGTTCAGTACCCACACTATACCTTTGGACGAACAACGCTCCGTGGATCAATCTATGCAAACCAGCTTTCAGACCACAGGTACCTTTGACCACTTACAGCGCCTAATACATGGTACCATATACAGATTTACACCTTACTATTACTGTTTACATGTAAACATATTGTATTATATACGAATCACTTAATCATATTTATTTTACAAATATATGTAGTGAGTGAGACAGAAGTTTTCCGTCAACTACGGTCATTGAGGTGGGGGGTCGGCACCTATCTTCATCATAGCTCAACACTAACAAGATAAAAGTAAGTTCTTTTGCTACAGTATTTAACAGTACAAAATCGATACAATCCTATGACATAGATACAGTATCTGGATTGTTTACTCAAAAGCCGTCCTTTTAATTTCTCTGCCTAGTGAACGAAACCAACACCAGCTCACTCCTCAAAATCTTCTTATCTCATCCAGATGCTAATAAACCAACTGCATTAGTAAGTTTGTTCCCATATGTGTGTTCCTTTTATGTGCGCCGATACACAAACCTAATTTATCCTTGAGATTTGTAAATTACTTCTATTAAAAAAATCTTAATCCTTCCAGTACTTATTAGCTGCTGAAGACCACTGAGGAATTCCTTTTCTTTTTGGAACACAGAGCTCTCTGCTGACATCAAGAGCACAGTGCTCTCTGCTGACATCTCTGTCCATTCTAGGAACTGTCCAGAGCAGCATATGTTTGCTATGGAGATTTTCTCCGACTCTGAACAGTTCTTAAAATGGACAGAGATGTCAGCAGAGAGCACTGTGCTCGTGATGTCAGCAGAGAGCACTGTGTTCCAAAAAGAAAATAATTTCCTCTGTAGTATTCAGCAGCTAATAAGTACTGGAAGGATTAAGATTTTTTTTAATAGAAGCAATTTACAAATCTGTTTAACCTTATGGCACCAGCTGATTTAAAAAAAAAAAAAAAAAAAAAAGTTTTCCACCGGAGTACCCCTTTAAGCTTTATCTTGTAATCAAGTACTAAATGCCACAATATATAAAATGCATTGAAAGGGGATTTCCATGCGAATGTAAATTTTTGCGGTGTCAGCCTTCTAGTGAAAAGTTTCTTTCATGTTTGGGCGTCTATATATTCGGAGGACTCAGAAGTAGAAATCAGAAGGTCCTGAAGATAAACAAGTAAGTACCCAATGTAAAATACAATGTAGGATTGGGGGGGGGGGGGTGAACAAATTGTTATTATAAACGCATGAGGATAGGTAACAGAGCACTCCAGCCTGGGATGGTTTACCGGGTGAGTGCTCCGTTACCTATCTTCATGCGTTTATACTTACCATTACCTTGTTATTCGACGTGAGCACCTCCCATGATTCCCCGGTTTAGTTACAGCATGCCCCTATAATCCCTATTAAGCAAGCGGGGACATTTTTAGCTAAAACGGTGCTGATTTGTATTCTGTCTACTTCCGTTTGGTGTGGTACAAACCAAATCGTTACTTTTCTACTTGTTCTCCTGATCGTCCAATTTAGACCCTGTCCAATTTCACATTTTTTACATCTCTCTGTGACAAAATGAACCAAACGAAGGGCTTACTTATAAGGAAAGAAACATAGTATATTCCTCTACATAATAAATCCCCCATCAAATCACACTGAGACAGTCTGCGCTTCCGGATGGCCGTTTATGCGATGGCCCCGTCATACAAAAGCATCATATGTTGAAATTATCGTATGTTGGGGCCATTGTAGTCCGGGGGATTACTGTAGTTGTCTGTCAGTGTTTATATGCACACAGAGGTATCGGGAGAAGCAATGGCTTTTTCCAAGTGGTCAAAAAATTCTCCCCTTATTAGGAGCAGCAACAGGTTTTGTGTCTGGAAAGTGAAGAAGCAATGGCTGTGAAACAAGCTGTGAAAAATTATTCCCATTTTGGGACTAAGCTACAGGATTGGCCCGCTAAAAAGTGCTAAAAATTGACAACCCCCCTCCCCCCCTCACAATTAACTTCTAATAAAAACAGATTTTGCACTGACTGAACAGAGGCTGAACGTTCTCTGCTGCTTTACTACATTTATTATACATGTGGCTCCTAATCTTATCTGTATTGTTCACTGTTCACATTCCCTCAAAGAGATCTTCACCTAACACCTTCTATCTCTATAAGCTATATGCATAGGTCTGACATCACCCCTATACTGCCTCCTGATTGCCTATGAGAGCTGTTTGAAAGGCATTATGGGATTCCTCAAGGTCATGTAACCCTATCTCCTCCTTTCTGCCATGGTGCTGTACTTGTTGTTTTTTAAGAAGGTACTACAAAACTAAACTACCTGATGTTTAAGGTCCTAGCTGAACCGAAATTTTAGTGACCTCACCATCTCTAGCAATATGATTTGGTTAGGGGGGTGATTCTACTGTGGGGTAATGTCAACCTAGCACTCACTTTCATGAAGAATAATGGTTAAAATAATAAGGTTTGGCCAATGTTTGGATTTCCTGAATGCTTTATGTAGACACTACTGATAAACCAAGGATAAACAAAATGACTGTAGCAAACAGTTGTCTGACATTACACTGGAACTGATTGATGAACTGTATTTGTTTTTTTTTTATAATTGTGACAAGTTTTCATTTTTATGTTTTTTTTTTCCCAAAGAACTGTTCCACCATCCACTTTTCGAGTCATGGAGAACATTACAGCATTGTATCCAACCTCCAACGTCACACTCCTGGGTAGCACTTCTCGCAATATCACTAAATATGAAGATTACGGCCATGAGGACTATGTAAAATCCCCTCTGGATTACTTCACTTTGGTGGTCTATTCTTTGGCTTTTCTACTAGGGACAACTGGGAACGGCCTGGTCCTCTGGTTCACTATCTTCAAGATGAAGAAGACGGTCAACGTCATTTGGTTCCTTCATTTATCTATCGCTGACTTCACTTTCACCTTGTTTCTCCCCTTGAGCATCATTTACTTGGCCAATGACCTAAACTGGGTCTTCGGGACCTTCATGTGTAAATTGCACAGGACAATATTCTTTATAAATCTATTTGCAAGCGTCTTCCTGCTCGCCGTCATCAGTATAGATCGTTGTATATCTGTAATCTTTCCAGTTTGGTGTCAAAACCACCGAACACCAAGACTGGCTTCCTTCGTTGTCACAGCTGTTTGGATCCTGGCTATTATACTTAGCTTACCATACTTTATATTTCGAGACACCATTGCGTATAATGATGGCTACCGTTGCTATAACAACTTTGCACTTGGAGACTCAGAAGATATTGGTATATCCCGGCACAAGGGGACAATCATATACCGATTCATTATGGGATTTTTAATTCCTTTCACCATCATTGTCACGTGTTATACTGTGATTGGCATGCGTATCCATCGAAACCACATGACCAGCTCCACCAAGCCCTTCAAAGTCCTAGTTGCTGTGATAGTTTCTTTCTTCATCTGTTGGGTTCCTTATCATATCTTCTCCTTTCTGGAATTGTATTCAATTTATCACTATGATGGACATGAGTATGATACAATTAGTGTTGGGATCCCTCTCGCCACCAGCCTGGCCTTCATGAACAGCTGTGTCAATCCTTTTCTCTATGCTTTTATTGGTCGGGACTTTAAGAAAAAATTTTGGTGGTCCATGCAGTCTATATTAGAGAGAATTTTCAATGAGGACCCAAGAGAAGGGTTATGTTAATGTAAGTCTAACTCTCAGGTTGTCTCCTTGAAGGAATCACTATCCTATCTGAAGGTCATTATGGATTACAATGTTTTCCATATGAATAATGCCTGGACTGAATGACTGAATAAGGATTTGAAGACCATTTGAAAGGAAAAATCAGCCCAAAATCAGAGTTTCCTTCAAGGGGTACTCTGATGGAAAACTTTCAAAACATTTTTCAAACCAACTGGTGGCAGAAAGTTAAACAGATTTGTAAATGACTTCTATTAAACATTCTTAAACCTTCCAGTACTTATTAGCTGCCGAATACTACAGAGGAAATTCTTTTTTTTTTTTTTGGAACACAGAGCTCTCTGCTGACACCTCTGTCCATTTTAGGAACTGTTCAGAGCAGCATATGCTTGCTATGGGGATTTTCTCCTACTCTGGTAGTTTTTAAAATGGACAGAGATGGCAGCAGAGAGCACTGTGCTCGTGATGTCAGCAGAGAGTTCTGTGTTCCAAAAAGAATTTCCTCTGTAGTATTCAGCAGCTAATAAGTACTGGAAGGATTAAGATTTTTTTTTTTAGAAGTCATTTACAAATCTGTTTAACTTTCTAGCACCAGTTGATTTAAAAAAAAAAGAAAAAAAAAAGGTTTCCACCGGAGTATCCCTTTAATGTTCTGGTGGCTTCAGGTGTATATTTTTAGGAAGTTTTTTACATTTATTTTATAAAAGGCATAACAAAATGGCAATGACGTGTTTCAAGGGCAATTCCCCCTTCATCAGATTGAATGACATAAGCACAGTCCTGTATAGTGCACTGTATGTAAGTATCCAAAATATAAACAAAGAAAGGGAAAGAACAATAAACCAAGATATTGGTGAATTTATCCAATAAGTAACAAGTGGCTAATTATATATAACCCCAAATGAAGGCCTAATATGGTGACCTCCAAAATACAGAAAACAGAGTAAACGGAGAAAATAATCACAAAAACACAAATGTATAGAAAAAGTAAATGACTAAAAAGGAGAAGATACATAGAAATAGTGACATCCCTGGGGCTCCACAAATGTATATAATAAATGACATATTGTAAATATGGGCATGTATAGGATCACGAATAAAAAGTTAATGAAAGTGACCAATCAGGGCAAAGTGACACAAAAATATAAAGTGCAGAATTGCATGTACCCCATATACCCTAGAATTACAAGGTAATACGTGTACCCAGACCTCAAGGTATATATATGTAGAGAAGGAAAGCTAGTTAGATATGCTTAAAGGGGTACTCCGGCGCTAAGACATCTTATCCCCTATCCAAAGGATAGGGGATAAGATGCCTGATGGTGGGGGTCCCGCCACTGGGGACCCCTCCTGATCTTCCACGCAACACCCCGCTAGTATCAGTCCCTGGAGCATGTTCGCTCCGGGTCTGATTACTGGCGATCACGGGGACCGAGCATAGTGACATCACGGCTCCACCCCCTTGTGACGTCACACTCCGCCCCCTCAATGCAAGCCTATCGGAGGGGGCGTGACAGCTGTCACACCCCTCCAATAGACTTGCATTGAGGGGGTGGAGCGTGACATCACACAGGGGCGGAGCTGTGATGTCACTATGCTCCGTCCTCGTGGTCAAGATGGACTCAGCCTGAGGACCCCCAGCGGTTCCGGAAGCCGCTAAAGGTGGGTGCTGCATGGTAGATCCCGGGGGTCCTCAGCAGCAGGACCCCGGCGATCTGACATCTTATCCCCTATCCTTTGGATAGGGGATAAGATGTCTTAGCAACGGAGTACCCCTTTAAACAATTTATTAGTAAAATACAATTGAAAGTATGTCCAAGCAGGGCCCTTGCTGTGGACTATATACTAATTTGTACTCAAAATTCATACATGAACGAAATGAACTGTTAAAATTATTTAAAATTATTTAAAAGTCATACATTAATTAATGTACATACATTATTAATTAGTAGCAAAGTAAATTCGTAGCAACATTGATAGTTTGTAACAAGAGGCTGGTGCTGTGCACCACTCACCGCACCGCACCAGCCTCTTGTTATAAACTATCAATTTTGCTACAAATTTACTTTGCTACTAAATACCATGGATACAATATCAGCATATTGAACTACTTGCGGGTGGCTGTATTGAGGATTTTTTACAACATTTTTTACAACATATATACCTCCAATGACTTTTAATTCCTTTTTATGTCGTTCATGTATGAATTTTGAGTACAATTAAGTATATAGTCCACAGCAAGGGCCCTGCTTGGACATACTTTCAATTGTATTTTACTAATAAATTGTTTATGCACATCTAACTAGCTTGTCCATCTCTATATATATATACCTTGAGGTCTGTCTCCTCTTTTCTATTGCATATTTTTATTGTTTGGCACGTAAGGTACGTGCATCACAAGTACCTCGGTATATATACATATAGTGTGAGCCCCCCAATCTCTTTTTTTCTCCTAATGTGTGTACCCATTCCCATATCCATCTCACCATTCGGATGCCGATTCACCAATCTACTAATTCATCTATCAATCCCTGAACCTATCCATCTATCCATCTACCCACCCACTCATTTATTTACCCATCCGTTCTACATCCATCACCTGCATAAGCCAAAAAGTGGTGGACTCACTCAGCTGCTAGGCCCAGGAGTGATGCTTGAGGTTTCACCCCCTTTATTGGGTGGTGTGTCTGTCCATTTTGCCATCCAGCTACCCATTCACATATCCATCCACTTATCCATCCAACTACCGATTCATCCATTCATCTATCACTCTACCCACCACCCATCTATCCATTTAACTGTCTCACGATTCACATGTATATTCACCCATCAAGCCATTTATCATCAATCCATATACCTTTTCATTCATGTATTATTTTATCCATCTACCCATCCACTCGTCCATTTATCCATTCATTCATCCATCTACCCACCCACTTATCGATTTACCCACCCATTTATCAATTTACCCATCCATTCTACAGGGTAGAGGATAAGTAGCTGATCTTGTGGCGGGTCCGACCGCCGAGACCCCTCAGTAATCTCTGGAATGGGACCCAGCTCTTAGGAGCGCCTGCTGCAGATGGCCCGCGCTCCAATAATTTCTATGGAAGCACTGAAAAAAGATCCGAGTACAGCACTCGGGCATCACTGTCGCTCCCATAGAATGTATAAAGTGTGTGCCTTCTACAGGTGGACTACACTCGCTCCTCTGAAGTTCTCTTTCAAAGGGGTACTCCGCCCCTAGACATCTTATCCTCTATCCAAAGGATAGGGGCTAAGAAGTCTGATCGCAGAGGTCCCACCACTGGGGGACCCCCTCGATCTCACCTGCGGCACCCTAGACATTCGGTGCACTTCACTCCGTGCTGGAGGTCTCACCCCCATAATTTGGTGGTGTGTCTGTCCATTTCTCCATCCATCTACCCATTCACATATCCATCCACTTATCCATCCAACTACCGATTCATCCATCCATCTATCCATTTAACCATCTCACGATTCACATGTATATTCACCCATCAAGCCATTTATCATCAATCCATGTACCTTTTTATTCATATATTATTATTTCATCCATCTACCCATCCACTCGTCCATTTACCCATTCATTCATCCATCTACCCATCCACTCATCGATTTACCCGCCCATTTATCAATTTACCCATCCATTCTACAGGGTAGAGGATAAGTAGCTGATCTCGTGGCGGGTCCGACCGTGGGGACCCTCAGTAATCTCTGGAATGGGACCCAGCTCTTAGGAGCGCCTGCTGCAGATGGCCCGCGTTCCATTAATTTCTATGGAAGCGCCGAAAAAAGATCCGAGTACAGCACTCGGGCATGACTGTCGCTCCCATAGAATGTATAAAGTGTGTGCCTTCTACAGGTGGACTACATGTGCTCCTCTGAAGTTATTTTTTAAGGGGGTACTCCACCCCTAGACATCTTATCCCCTATCAAAATAATAGGGGCTAAGATGTCTGATCGCAGAGGTCCCACCGCTGGTGGACCCCCTTGATCTCGCCTGTGGCACCCCAGACATCCGGTGGACTTCACTCCGTGCTGGATGACTGGTGATGCAGGGCGGAGGCTTGTGACATCACAACCACGCTCCCTCAATGCAAGTCTATGGGAGGGGGCGTGACGGATGTCACGCCCCCTCCCATAGACTTGCATTGAGGGGCGTGGCCATGATGTCACGAGCCTCCGGCGCTGCATCTGACACTCTAAACAAATGCCGGGTGCAGCAGGTAGATCCTTTGGATAGAGGATATGGTGTCTAGGGGCGGAGTACCCCTTTCATTTTTTTGGGGCTTCCCATCGTCAGAAGGGTATGGTGGACACTTATAAATAGTGAAAGCCCCAATGGAATTCCTATTCTTGTTCATACTCTAATTCCATAATTTTGACCCTGACTTCTTGGCTCTATAGCGGTGTCTCCAAACTGTGGACCTCTAGATGTTGCAAAACTAGTTTTGCAACATCTGGAGGTCCACAGTTTGGAGACCTCTTGTCTATAGTAACGGAAAAATTCTCTGTGTGTGACATGATTTTGTAATAATCTGCGACACCTCACAGCAAGAGCAGTTGGTATTACTGCAACACCGCTGAATACAGAAGTAGCAGAGCCGAGGCTGTCGATGAGCAATATCTTGGGTAAATTGTCTGTATTCCGCCAATGCAACTCATTATAATTGTGCCGAAAAAGCAGCAGTTCAAGCATTACTGTCACTTACTTAAACTTTGGACGTGTCAGAAGTTCAGATTGCATCAGTCCTAAAACCGTCTGTGATAGTAAAATATAACGATCCATAGATTATAATGGAGTGAATCAGACGGATCGGGCAACCGACCAGGGAGTAGACGAAATGTCAAAGGTCCAAATAATTGACAGTGACGCCTTAGTATAGTGTGATAAAGGGAATCCTGCTATAGGTGCACATCCAGTCATCTATACTTGCGTTAGCTGTGGACAGTATTACACAACATGAAGCAAAATAGGAAACCGAAGCGTGACACAATGTCCTCCATGGTGTCGTCAGGCACATGGAACAATTCCAGCATACCGTATGTAGTTGTTGGAGTTGTGTAAGTCTGAGCAGACTTTAGACGAACAACAGATCTTCATAGCATCATACTGTTACTGACCAAATCCTGTATACTGAGACCAATAATACCAATAACACCAGTATGCAAGGAGAAATATTATCACCATACATATTATCATCATACTGTTACTGACCAAATCCTGTATACTGAGACCCATATTACCAATAATACCAGTATGCAGGGAGAAATATTATCACCATACATATTACCATCATACTGTTACTGACCAAATCCTGTATACTGAGACCAATAATACCAATAACACCAGTATGCAAGGAGAAATATTATCACCATACGTATTATCATCATACTGTTACTGACCAAATCCTGTATACTGAGACCAATATTACAAATAATACCAGTATGCAAGGAGAAATATTATCACCATACATATTATCATCATTGAGCAGTGGATGTGAGAATGAGTAAGCAGCAGAACAGGGGGATTTGTGAACATAAAATGACATAAACCATCTGCATGAGTAGGATATAGAAGCTTTACTTTTTTTGTGATATGACAGGAACACTTTAACTTTTTATACAGCACCAAACTTAAAACAAAAAAATAAAAGCGGAATTTTGGGGTTTCTTCTTCCAGTTCAATTTGTAACCCTGACAACAAATAATTTGTTATGATAGGTTACATGCACCCCAAAAATTGTGTTATTGAAAGATACTACTTACCCAGAAAAATAAACTGCCATCAGTGGCGGATCCAGGGGGGGTCCCTCACATTCAGGACATCTCTGTGTCCCGAAAGATCTTTTCGGGACACAAGGATGTCCCGGCTACCTTTCTTCGGCCCCACATTAACTTTAAAAACGTAGGGGCCGCCAGGAGGTAGTGCACGCAGGGACGTCACTGACGTCCAGTGCATATGCCCGTAGGAGCAGAGCGAAGCAGAGCGGAGCAGCGAGGACATGTGCATGGTAAGTATACAGCTCCCTGTATATCGCTGAAGGCTGTATGTCTGTGGGGGAACTATACTGCCAACCTAATTTGGGGAACTAAACTACCAACCTAATTTGTCGGAACTAAAACCTAATGTGGGGGAACTATACTGCCTACCTAATGTGGGGAACTACAACCTAATGTGGGGGAACTATACTGCCAACCTAATGTGGGGGAACTACAACCTAATGTGGGGGAACTATACTGCCTATCTACTGTGGGGGAACTACAACCTAATGTGGGGGAACTATACTGCCAACCTAATGTGGGGGAACTATACTGCCAACCTAATGTGGGGGAACTACAACCTAATGTGGGGGAACTATACTGCCTATCTACTGTGGGGGAACTACAACCTAATGTGGGGGAACTATACTGCCAACCTAATGTGGGGGAACTACAACATAATGTGGGGGAACTATACTTCCTATCTACTGTGGGGGAACTACAACCTAATGTGGGGGAACTATCCTGCCAACCTAATGTGGGGGAACTATCCTGCCAACCTAATGTGGGGGAACTATCCTGCCAACCTAATGTGGGGGGAACTACAACCTAATGTGGGGGGAACTATACTGCCAACCTAATGTGGGGGGAACTATACTGCCAACCTAATGTAGGGGAACTATACTGCCAGCCTAATGTGGGGGAACTATATTGCCAGCCTAATTTCGGGCAACTACAACCTAATGTGGGGGAACTATACTGCCAACCTAATGTTGGGGAACTATACTGCCAACCTAATGTGGGAGAACTACAACCTAATGTGGGGGAACTATACTGCCAAATTAATGTGGGGGAACTATGCTGCCAACCTAATGTGGGGGAACTATGCTGCCAACCTAATGTGGGGGAACTGCAACCTAATGTGGGTGAACTACAACCTAATGTGGGGGAACTATACTGCCAACCTAATGTGGGGGAACTATGCTGCCAACCTAATGTGGGGGAACTATACTGCCAACCTAATGTGGGGGTACTATGCTGCCAACCTAGTGTGGGGGAACTGGGAACTATGCTGCCTACCTAGTGTGGGGGAACTATGCTGCCTACCTAGTGTGGGGGAACTATGCTGCGTACTTAAAAGGGTACTCCACTGCCCCAGCATTCTGAAGATTTTGTTCCGAACCCTGGGTGCGGGCTGCGGGGGTTGGGACCTCATAGCCACGCCCCTTGTGACGTCACACCACGTCCCCTCAATGCAAGTCTATGGGAGGGGGAGTGTCGACCAGCGCAGGATACTCTGATAGTGCCCCTCCCCAGACTAGACACAGCATCCGCCCCTGACTGCCATATGACTACATTTACAGAAAACAACAATTAATTAATTAATTCTGTCTTACTGTGTGGACAAAAAAGCCCCAAATTGTTACATAGTTACATAGTTACATAGTACGGTCGAAAAAAGACATATGTCCATCAAGTTCAACCAGGGAATTAAGGGGTAGGGGTGTGGCGCGATATTGGGTCCTTAACAGCAAAACAGGTTCTGTGGGAGGAAGCAAAAAGAGGATTTCCTATTGACTCTGCGTTCTTGCTGATTCAGGATCCTGATGTAACGTCTGACGTCACGACTCAGTTTCTATATATTTGACGGATCTGGAGAATATTTTTAGAAGCACCTGAAAAGCAAAAAGCCAGAAGCTCCTCAAGATAAGAGAGTAAGTAACCAATGTGTCTATAATAATGTATCTGAGGGGAGAGGAGAGCCCACAAGTTACTATTCTTTAGAGCAGTGGTCTTCAACCTGCGGACCTCAAGATGTTGCAAAACTACAACTCCCAGCATGCCCGGACAGCCAACGGCTGTCCGGGCATGCTGGGAGTTGTAGTTTTGCAACATCTGGAGGTCCGCAGGTTGAAGACCACTGCTTTAGAGTGTTCAGTTATTACAGCTTCTCTTCTATCATACAGGATAATATTGTTACAATGTAACTAGTAGTGACCATGTTTAATGTTAGGTGTAGATATAGCAGAGCTGAACTTGTCATTTTAAGTTTTGAGTAGATAATGCAGTAGGTTTTAACTGCAGTCCTATGTAAGACTGCAGATGTCCTAACACACACTGGGATTTATTATTATTATTCAAATTATTATCATTATTATAATTTATTTTTATTTTTTTTGCCATGCTTTTACTGGTTTTCCAGCCTGACAGTCTGAATTGCTTATTTATTTATTTTTTGCACAATTTTATTTATACTTAATTTATTTATTCATTTATTTGCTTATTTTTTTTTATTTAGTTATTTTTGCAGTGTGCACTCACTTTTTTGTATTTTTAAAAAATTTTTTTAGCACTCAGACTGGGTGAGGCTAGTGAGCCCATATAGAATAATTTCATTTCTCATTTGCATAACAAAAAACAAAACAAAAAAAAAAAAAAAAAACATTTTGTTGAAAAAAATAAAAAAAATGCAATAGGTTTTACCTGCAGTCTAATGTAAGACTGAAGTTGTCGTAACACACAATGGACATTTATCATGGGTTTTGCACATCTATTTTTTTGCTATGCATTGAGAAGTTTTCCAGCCTGGCAGTCTGGATTGTTTTTGCCCAATCATATTTGTGTTTTTTATTTATTTACTTATTTCTTTCTTTATTTACTTATTTCTTTCTTCCTTTATTTGCCTGTTTATTCATTTTTGCAATTTGCACTCAAGATATAATTTTTTTAGTTTATTTATTTATGTATTTATTTATTTCTTTATGTATTTATTTATTGATCATGTATTTATGTTTTATTTTTTTATGTATTTATTTCTTTATGTATTTATTTATTGATCATGTATTTATGTTTTTTTTCTTTATGTATTTATTTATTTATGTATTTATTGATCATGTATTTATGTTGTATATCTTTATGTATTTATTTCTTTATGTATTTATTTATTGATCATGTATTTATGTTTTATTTCTTCATGTATTTATTTCTTTATGTATTTATTTATTGATCATGTATTTATGTTTTATTTCTTTATGTATTTATTTATGGATCATGTATTTATGTTTTATTTATTTATGTATTTATTTATATATTTATTTATTGATCATGTATTTATGTTTTATTTCTTTATGTATTTATTTATTGATCATGTATTTATGTTTTATTTCTTTATGTATTTATTTCTTTATGTATTTATTGATCATGTATTTATGTTTTATTTCTTTATGTATTTATTTATTGATCATGTATTAATGTTTTATTTTTTTATTTCTCTATTTATTTCTGTATTTATTTATTGATCATTTATTTGCTTATTTTTTTTTAGCTCTCAGTTCCTTATTTTTTTTGTATTTTTGCACTCAGACTGGGCGTGGCATAGTGTGCGAAGATCGATTTGTTTCATTTGTCTTCTGTGTAAAAAAACAAAAACACTTTTGCGCGAAACAATTGTGAACCGCTGCTTAAGTGGTGTGGCCTTACCCCCCCCCCCCCCCCTCGTCAGTTTGCTGGGAGTTGCCGGGCATGCTGGGAGTTGTAGTTTTGCAACAGCTGGAGGTCTGCAGTTTGGAGGCCACTGGCCTTCAATACCTAGTCCTGCTTTCAGTTGGAGACAGTTGTATCCATTCTAGGCAATGCCTGATATATTGTTGCAAACTATCAGAGAGATTTATGTTGCTGCTGATGTGTTTAACCTCATTGTCCAGATCATTGTCCAGATCATTGTTCAGATCATTGTCCAGATCATTGTCCAGACCGGATACAGTCACAAGACAAGGCTCAGTATGTACAGGGTTTGCATCCTATGGCTATGATCACACATTTTCAACCGTCCTTTGTACAAAAAAAAATCAGCCTATAAACAATAAAAAAAAAAAAAAACATAAAAAAACACTTTTTCCTATAAAAATAAAGCACACAATGCAAAAAATAACGAAATAATTTTGTACATTGTTTCTGTGTATTTAGCCGGCTTCCTTATTCATATAATTGGCGCACGCCGTCATAAATTTGGCGCATTGCAAACTATTTTCCTGTGGCAAAGTCTCTCTTTTCAGCTATTTCTAAGTGACTATTTGTGTGCCCAAAACACCCTTTTTGGAAAAAAAAATATTCTGGATTACTTGTGAGCCAAAAATGCGTCACTTTTACCTTAAAATTCCCCCTAAAGTAAAATTTTGTAAGGTATTTAGGTTTTTCAGGGAAAATATAATTTTTCTGTTTTTTTTTGTCTTTTTTTTTTGCGCACACATTTTTGTGTAAAAAGTTTATTACAAAAATCCCTTTTATTTTCCCCCATTGTATTAATAGCCACTATTTTAGAAAATTAATTAGTTTTTTTTCGAGCAAAAGGTGACTACATTTAGAAAAAACAAGAGCATAACCCTTTTTTTTCTATTTACAAAAGAAGATGAGACAAAAAAAATAATAAAAATAGCGCAGACATGGCTTGTCTATAAACCAAGAGGGTTTTCAATCGCAGACCACAAATTAGAAGTTGATAATATTAAAAGAAAACAAATAAAAATAAACCCCAAAAATAAACCCCAATAAACCCTCAAAAAATTTGCAGAACTTTTTATTTATACAGAGATTAAATATTATTAATAATGTAAAAATGTTTTTAGGTTCTGTTCACACTTAGGTTCTATTGGTATTTCTATATACTTTTTGATGGGACAAAAAAAGCAGCATTATTAAAAGGAAAACCCACATGGACCCAATTAAAGTCAATACTTTCCATGTTGTAATCGTTCACTAGTGTGAACAGAACCTAAATTACGTACTGACAGCGGATTTTTTCTTATTTGTTATATATATATATATATATATATATATTTATATATATTTTTTATATTAAAATATTATAGTATATTATAAATATAAATATTGTAACTATAAATATAAAAATACCAATATAAATATAATTATAAAAATAATATATATATATATATATATATATATATAAATATAATGGAAATATTGTAAAATAGTTATTTTAACCCCTTAAGGACCAATGACGTACCGGTACGTCATTGGTCCTGCTCTTCTGATATAACGCGGGGTTACACAGTAACCCCGCGTCATATCATGGCGGGCCCGGCGTCATAGTGAAGCCGGGACCCGCCTCTAATAGCGCGCAGCGCCGATCGCGGCGCCGCGCGCTATTAACCCTTTAGCCGCGCGCTCAAAGCTGAGCCGCGCGGCAAAAAGTGAAAGTGAAAGTTCCCGGCTAGCTCAGTCGGGCTGTTCGGGATAGCCGCGGCTAATCGCGGCATCCCGAACAGCTGACAGGACAGCGGGAGGGCCCCTTCCTGCCTCCTCGCTGTCCGATCGCCGAATGACTGCTCAGTGCCTGAGATCCAGGCATGAGCAGTCATGCGGCAGAATCGTTGATCACTGGTTTCTTATGAGAAACCAGTGATCAACATAGAAGATCAGTGTGTGCAGTGTTATAGGTCCCTATGGGACCTATAACACTGCAAAAAAAAAGTGAAAAAAAAAAGTGAATAAAGATCATTTAACTCCTCCCCTATTAAAAGTTTGAATCACCCCCCTTTTCCAATAAAAAAAAAAACACAGTGTAAATAAAAATAAAAATAAACATATGTGGTATCACCGCGTGCGGAAATGTCCGAATTATAAAAATATATCATTAATTAAACCGCTCGGTCAATGGCGTGCGCGCAAAAAAATTCCAAAGTCCAAAATAGTGCATTTTTGGTCACTTTTTATATCATTTAAAAATGAATAAAAAGTGATCAATAAGTCCTATCAATGCAAAAATGGTACCGTTAAAAACTTCAGATCACGGCGCAAAAAATGAGCCCTCATACCGCCCCATACACGGAAAAATAAAAAAGTTATAGGGGTCAGAAGATGCCAATTTTAAACGTATTAATTTTCCTGCATGTAGTTATGATTTTTTCCAAAAGTCCGACAAAATCAAACCTATATAAGTAGGGTATCATTTTAATCGTATGGACCTACAGAATACATATCAGGTGTCATTTTTACCGAAAAATGTACTACGTAGAAACGGAAGCCCCCAAAAGTTACAAAACAGCGTTTTTTTCAATTTTGTCGCACAATGATTTTTTTTTCCCGCTTCACCATAGATTTTTGGGCAAAATGACTGACGTCATTACAAAGTAGAATTGGTGGCGCAAAAAATAAGCCATCATATGGATTTTTAGGTGTAAATTTGAAAGAGTTATGATTTTTTAAAGGCAAGGAGCAAAAAACGAAAATGCAAAAACGGAAAAACCTCCGGTCCTTAAGGGGTTAAATACAATAAAACCATTCTGCATTCAAATGAAGAACCAGCCTCATATAGCAGAGTCTTGCGCACTTTGTGTAATATTACGACAAAGCACAAAGCTTAGTTGCAAAAGAAGGTCCCTAAGACAATATTAGCGTTAGACTCGCAAAAACAAAGAATTTGATGATTTATTACAACAGGTTCCCTAGTAGGAAACTGACACATTTCCCCATAAACCACAAAAGATGTGTTATTGTTTTTTTTTGTTCCATCCACATCCTTTTTCCATCCATCCCCTAAGGTCAGGACTTTAATACAGTGCTCAGTTGATAAAGTCCATTAAATGCTGCCACCTAAAGGCACTTCTACTGCACTGCAATGTCTTGCATAACTTTGTAGCAAATCAATTAAAGGGGTTATCCAGGAAAAAACCTTTTTTTTTTTATATATCAACTGGCTCCAGAAAGTTAAACAGATTTGTAAATTACTTCTATTAAAAAATCTTAATCCTTTTAGTACTTATGAGCTGCTGAAGTTGAGTTGTTCTTTTCTGTCTAAGTGCTCTCTGATGACATGTGTCTCGGGAACTGCCCAGTTTAGAAGCAAATCCCAATAGCAAACCTATTCTACTCTGTGCAGTTCCCGAGACAGACAGACAGACAGATAGAGATGTCAGCAGAGAGCACTGTTGCCAGATAGAAGCTGATAATTATTGCAAGGATTAAGATTTTTTAATAGAAGTAATTTACAAATCTGTTTAACTTTCTGGAGCCAGTTGATATATATATATATATATATATATATATATAAAAAAAAGTTTTTTTTTCCTGGAATACCCCTTTAAATTCATATTCACTGAGTTCTAGTGCCCGGATGGTGACAGACAAAAAAAATATTACATCCTTTTTAAGAACTGCTCAAAGGGGTGTACAGGCACCTCTTAAAAAGCTTGGTAGATTTTTATCTAGCACACTTCAAAGTGTTGCTGCCATTTAAAGGGCTACTCCACTGCCCCATCTTTCAGAACATTTTGTTCTCAACGCTGGGTGCGGGCTGCAGGGGGTCGTGATGTTGTGATGCCACGCAAGTATAGACTTGCATTGAAGAGGCATGACCGTGACATCCTGACCCCGGCAAATTTTTGCACCAAAAAAAAAGGCATGTGCCAAAATGAAAAGATTTCCTCCCAAAGAAAACTGAAGAAGAGCACATAATAAATTCTCCCCATGTTCCCTCTAAAACCCCATAGTATTTTTCTCAGATTTTGTGGGACCAAAACACGTCAGATCAACATGTCCAACATTTAAAGGTGTACGCTTCTGCCCCAGCGTTCGGAACATTTTGTTCTCAATGCTGGGCAGAAGAGTACACCTTTAAATGTTGGACATGTTGATCAGACGTGTTTTTGGTCCCACAAAATACTATGGGGTTTTAGAGGGAACATGGTGAGAATTTATTATGTGTCAGTTCTTTTGGGGAGACAATCTTTTAATTTTGGCACATGCCTTTTTTTTTGGGTGCAAAAATTTGCAACTATTTTTACACCAATTTCCCAAAAATAGGAGTCACTTGGTAGGAGGGAAGGGCTTCCATGGCACAATAGATTTACCATTTACATCAGAAATAGGTAAAAATTTTATCTAAAAGTGACTCTAGGTTTTACCTGGCATAAAGGTTAGTTTAAAGCTAAGGGTGTGTGGACGGCCAATAATGGAGGCGTGCTCTTCCTAAACCAAAAATAAATTACTATATTACCTGTCTGACACTAGATTTAACCTAACCCAAGTTTTTGAATTATTTGTAAATTATTTTTTTTTTTGCATTTACAGTTTTTGTTCCACCATCCACCACTGAAGTCATGGAGAACATCACAGCATCGTATCCAACCTTCTATGGCATTTCCGATCCAACCTCCAATGTCACTTCCAATCCAACCACCAATGTCACTGACTATGATTATTATGACTATGAGGACTATGTAAAATCCCCTCTGGATTACTTCACTTTGGTGGTCTATTCTTTGGCTTTTCTACTAGGGACTACTGGGAACGGCCTGGTCCTCTGGTTCACTATCTTCAAGATGAAGAAGACGGTCAACGTCATTTGGTTCCTTAATTTATCCATCGCTGACTTCACTTTCACCTTGTTCCTCCCCTTAAGCATCATTTACTTGGCCACAGACCTCAGCTGGGTCTTCGGGACCTTCATGTGTAAGCTGAACAGTACGGTAGCTTTCATAAATCTGTTTGCAAGCGTCTTCCTGCTCGCCGTCATCAGTATAGATCGTTGTATCTCCGTCATCTTCCCGGTTTGGTGTCAAAATCACCGAACACCAAGACTGGCTTCCTTCGTTGTCACAGGTGTTTGGATCCTGGCTATTATACTTAGCTTACCATACTTTATATTTCGAGACACCATTACGTATAATGATGGCTACCGTTGCTATAACAACTTTGCACTTGGAGACTCAGAAGATATTGGTAAATCCCGGCACAAGGGGACAATCATATACCGATTCATTATGGGATTTTTAATTCCTTTCACCATCATTGTCACGTGTTATACTGTGATTGGCATGCGTATCCATCGAAACCACATGACTACCTCCACCAAGCCCTTCAAAGTCATACTCGCTGTGATAGTTTCTTTCTTCATCTGTTGGGTTCCTTATCATATCTTCTCCTTCTTGGAATTGTTTGCACTCTACCGAAGGGATGGCTACTTGGTTCAAGAAGTTCGTCTTGGGATTCCTCTTACCTCCAGCCTGGCATTCATGAACAGCTGTGTCAATCCTTTTCTCTATGTTTTTATTGGCCGGGACTTTAAGGAAAAATTCTGGCGGTCCATGCACTCCATATTTGAGAGAGCTTTCAACGAGGATTCAGAGAATAAAGACCTCAAGAGCAAGACCAAGTCTACATCTGACTCCCAACTGTTCTAGTTCAAAGTCACCTTCACATCTAAAATTCATTTTGGACTGAATGGCTTAAAAAGACAATCCATGACTATTACTGTGCCTGGTCTGTAAAGGATTAGTAATTTGGTGTTTGGTCCTGTATTCCTGGTTAAAGGCCCCCATCATATTGTCAAAAAGTGTGAGACACTTTCTAACTGGAAAAATCAAACTTTGAGATATCTTTTAATTCCTACCACTTTAACGCACATACAGATGGGATCATGGACAAGTTGCCCTAATAAAAAACAAAGCACACGGAGCGCTCCCTGTGTGGAATCAACAATGGAAATACACTGGGTGGAGATCTCTTCAGAAACTCGCTCACCTGGCTGTGTTGTGCTGGAGAGGCACAACACTCACAAACGTGTGTGAAGATGATACCGATTGCAGCGGCTTCCCATGCTGGCTAGCAAGCGTGAAGACAGTGAAGAGCGAAGATACACACAGGAAGGTGGAAGCTGAGGTCGCGCTGTCGAGGAAGGAAGGTAGGTCCAGGACTATAGTAGCAATTACTTTTATTCATGTAACATGAGCATGCGACACGTTTCAAAACCAATTCATTTTTTTTTCATCAGGCATCTGCCTGATGAAAAAAACGGATTGGTTTTGAAACGCGTTGCTTGCTCATGTTACATGAATAAAAGTAATTGCTACTATAGTCCTTGACCTACCTTCCTTCCTCGACAGCGCAACTTCACGTTGCCCTGATGGTTGGCGACCTTAAAGAGGTTAGATAGGTTTTCGGATAATAAGCTGCTCACCGGTTGTCCCCCAGCTGTGACATCACGTGATCATGTGCAATTGGTAGAGAAATTAGCAGTAAGTGTTCAATTCCCATAAAGCGCCACCACAGGAGAAACGAGGTAGCACACATTCCCTGTTGATATTAGTGCATGTATGGTTGTGCATGAAGAGTCCTCCAGAGTAACAGACACTGTAGCTGCTTAGTACTCCGGCTGACTGTGTTAAATGTCTGTGATAAATGTTGTGAATGTATTTTAAGAATGCTAAATTGTATAACAAATTAATTTGTTGTACAATTTAGCATTCTTAAAATACATTCACGATTATAAAAATATGTTCTCCTTCTTTTAGATTTTAATTTGATATGATACTTAAACAAAAAAAAAGTGAATACATGATTAAAAAAATATTTTAAATCAAATAATTATGATTTGCTTTTCTTACCTTATGTTCCTCCTGCTATGAAAATCTACCGGTTCCTCGCTGTATATAAGATTATATATGGGGTTTGCACTTCCTCACCTGCTTATCTCGGTGTCTGAGACATTTATCACAGATGCTTATATAGACAAGTTATGATGAAATCGCCATTTTCTTACATTCTTACAGAAGTTTCTTCCCCCAGGAAATCCCTTTTGTAACATCTTTAGAGTCTAGAAAATGTAGGCTGCTGTTACGCCGAGCGCTCCGGCTCCTCCTCCGGAACTCTTGCGGCGTCTTCTGCCCTGCAGCGCTCCGGTCGGCAGCGCTGACCGGAGACACTGCTCTGTTGCGCCCGCTCGCGGATCGCATCCCGTCCCATTCACCTGTCCCGGTCTCCTGCTGGGTGCCAGTGCGCGGGGCCCCGCTCTCTAGGGCGCGTGCGCGACGGGGCTCTCAGATTTAAAGGGCCAGCGCACCGCTAATTGGTGCTTGGCCCAATCACCCTAATTAGCTTCCATCTGCTCCATGTATATAAAAACCCACTTCCCCTTCCTGTCCTTGACGGATCTTGTCGCCTTAGTGCCCTGAGAAAGCGTTTAGTGTGTTCCCAAGCCTGTGTACCCAGACCCTCTGCTGTTTCCCCTGACTACGACTCTTGCTGCCTGCCCTGACCTTCTGCTACGTCCGACCTTGCTCTTGCCTTGTCCCTGTGTACTGCGCCTGTCTCAGCTGTCAGTTGGGGTTGAGTCGCTATCGTATGGAACGACCTGGGGGTTACCTGCCGCTTCAAGTCCATCCCGCTTTGCGGCGGGCTCTGGTGAAAACCAGTAACCCCTTAGATTCCATTCCTCTGGTACGGCCCACACCATCACCACACTGACACAGAGGATCCACCTCCAGTGTCCATACCATACCAGTCCGGATCCTGACAGTAGATCCAGACATGGATCCCGCTGAGGTACCGCTGCCTAGTGTCGCTGACCTAACCACGTTGGTCACCCTACAATCACAACAGATCGCGCAACAAGGACAGCAGCTGACTCAACTGACCGTTATGCTGCAACAGCTTCTGCCACAATTACAGCAATCATCTCCTCCGCCAGCTCCTGCATCTCCTCTGCAGTGAGTGGCTGCTCCCAGCTTCCGCCTGTCTCTACCGGACAAAGTTTGATGGGGACTCTAAACAGTGCCGTGGATTCCTGTCCCAGTGTTCCCTACACCTGGAGATGATGTCGGACCAATTCCCTACCGAATGGTCTAAGGTGGCTTTCGTGGTCAGCCTCCTGTCTGGAAAGGCCTTGTCATGGGCCACACCGCTCTGGGACCGCAACGATCCCGCCACCGCTACTTTCCAGTCCTTCTTCTCAGAAGTATGTAGTGTTTTTGAGGAGCCAGCCGGGCCTCCTCAGCCGAGACTGCTTTGCTGAACCTCGTCCAAGGGAGTTCTTCTGTGGGCGAATACGCCATCCAGTTCCATACCCTCGCCTCTGAGCTATCCTGGAACAATGAGGCCCTCTGCGCGACCTTCAAGAAAGGCTTATCCAGTAACATCAAAAATGTCCTGGCCGCACGAGAAATTCCTGCAAATCTGTCTGAACTAATCCATTTGGTCACCCGCATAGACATGCGTTTCTCGGAAAGATGCCATGAACTTTGACAGGAAAAGGATCTTGTTCGCACCAGGCGGTTTCTCTCCCCGGCTCCTCTCTTCTAACGTCCTTTGCAATCTGTTCCTGTGCCTTCCGCCGAGGAGGCTATGCAAGTGGATCGGTCCCGCCTGACCCTACAAGAGAGGACTCGCCTCCGTAATGAGAATTTGTGCCTGTACTGTGCTAGTACCGAACACTTCCTAAAAGACTATTCCATCCGCCCTCCGCGTCAGGAGAAACGCACGCACCTACTTCACAAGGGTGAAATGACTCTTGGTGGGAATTCTGCCTCTCCACGTCTGACTGTACCTGTGCGGATTTCTCCTTCCGCCAACTCCTCCTTCTCAGCAGTGGCCTTCTTTATTTTGGCCTCTTTCGTTAATAAGTTCAGTATCCCAGTAACCAGTCTCGTCAAACCGCTCTTTATCTCTTCTGTTAACGGAGAAAAATTGGACTGCACTGTGCGCTACCGCACTGAACCCCTGTCCATGAGCATTGGACTTCACCATGAAAAAATTGAATTTTTCGTTCTGCCTAACTGCACCTCTGAAGTTCTTCTCGGCCTGCTGTGGCTCCAACGTCATGCTCCTACCCTCGACTGGACCACCGGGGAGATCAAAGGTTGGGGTCCTTCTTGTCCCAAATGATGCCTCACATCTGCTCCCACTTGTCAAACCCCTGAGGCTCCACCTTTACCGGGCCTTCCCAAGGCTTACCAGGACTTTTCAGATGTTTTTTGCAAAAAGCAAGCAGAGACCTTACCTCCTCATAGACCTTATGATTGTCCCATTGACCTCCTTCCTGGTACCACTCCACCCCATGGCAGGATTTAACCTCTGTCAGTCCCAGAGACTCAAGCCATGTCTGAGTATATCCAGGAGAACTTAAAGAGAGGTTTTATTCGGAAGTCCTCATCCCCTGCTGGAGCGGGGTTCTTCTTTGTTTCTAAAAAGGATGGATCCTTGCGACCATGTATTGACTACCGCGGTTTAAATAAAATTACCATAAAAAAACGCTATCCCCTGCCCTTGATCTCTGAACTCTTTGACCGTCTTCGCGGAGCAAGTATCTTCACCAAATTGGACTTAAGGGGCGCGTATAATCTTATTCGCATCCGGAAAGGTGATGAGTGGAAGACCGCTTTCAATACCAGAGATGGACATTTTGAATATCTAGCTATGCCCTTTGGGCTTTGCAACACCCCTGCAGTCTTCCAGGACTTCGTTAATGAGATCATTCGGGACTTATTGTATACCTGTGTTGTGGTTTACTTGGATGACATCTTGATTTTTTCCTCTAACCTAGAGGAACACCGTCGTCATGTCCGTCAAGTGCTCCAAAGACTTCGTGAAAACGACCTGTATGCTAAATTTGAAAAATGTCTCTTTGAATGCAACAGTCTTCCTTTCCTAGGTTACCTAGTCTCTGGCCAAGGGCTTCAAATGGACCCAGATAAACTGTCAGCGGTTTTGGATTGGCCACGCCCTTCTGGACTCCGCGCTATCCAACGCTTCCTGGGATTTGCCAACTGTTACCGACAGTTTATTCCCCACTTCTCCACCATAGTGGCCCCTATTAAGGCTCTGACCAGGAAGAATGCTAATCCTAAGTCGTGGCCTCCACAAGCGGATGAGGCCTTCAATTGTCTCAAAACTGCCTTCACTTCTGCACCAGTTCTGTCCAGACCTGATCCATTGAAGCCATTCTTCCTGGAAGTTGACGCTTCCTCAGTCGGAGCCGGAGCCATACTTCTTCAAAGAAACGCTTCCGGACGTAACATTACTTGTGGTTTTTTCTCTAAAACTTTCTCTCCGACAGAAAATAATTACTCTATTGGAGATCGTGAACTTCTGGCCATCAGGTTAGCACTCGAGGAGTGGAGACATCTTTTGGAGGGTTCCAAACACCTCATTGTCATTTACACTGGCCACAAGAATCTCTCTTACCTCCAGCCCGCTCAGCGTCTGAATCCTCGCCAGGCTAGATGGTCGTTGTTTTTTGCCTGCTTTAACTTCGAGATACACTTCCGTCCCGCTGACAAGAATGTCAGAGCTGACGCCCTTTCTCGTTCCTCTGATGCCTCCGAATCTGAAGCCCCTCTGCAGCATATCGTACCGCCTGAGTGCCTGGTCTCCTCTGCTCCAGCCTCACTGGGGCAAACACCCCCTGGAAAGACTTTTGTTCCTCCACACCTTCACCTCAAGATCCTCAAATGGGGGCATTCCTCTCACCTGGCTGGTCATGCTGGCATTAAAAAGCCCATTCAGCTAATTTCCCGTCTGTATTGGTGGCCTACACTAGAGGGTGACGTTACTGATTTCTTTCGGGCCTGTACTGTTTGTGCCCGGGATAAAACTCCTCGCCAGAAGCCTGCTGGACTCCTCCTTCCTTTGATCATCCCTGAGCAACCATGGTCCCAAATTGCCATGGATTTCATTACTGATCTTCCAGTATCCCATGGCAATACCGTCATCTGGGTGGTCGTTGATCATTTTTCCAAAATGGCTCACTTAATTCCGCTTCCAGGCCTTCCTTCTGCGCCACAGTTGGCGAAGCAATTTTTTCCTGCCATTTTTCGTCTTCACGGGCTTCCCACGCATATCGTCTCGGATAGAGGCGTTCAATTTGTGTAGAAATTTTGGAGAGCTCTCTGTATCCAATTAAAGATCAAATAAAATTTCTCGTCCTCCTATCACCCCCAATCCAATGGACAAGTAGAGAGAGTAAACCAGATTCTTGGTGACTACTTGCGACATTTTGTCTCCTCCCGCCAAGATGATTGGGTCGACCTTCTGCCCTGGGCTGAATTCTCGTACAATTTAAAAAATTCGGAATCCTCTGCCAAATCCCCATTCTTTGTGGTGTACAGCCGTCACCCTCTGCCCCCCCCCCCCACCCATTCCCACTTCTTCTGGAGTTCCTGCCTTAGATGAAGTAACCCGGGACTTCTCTGTTATCTGGAAGGAGACTCAAAAGTCGCTCCTACTCGCCTCGTCTCGTATGAAGAGACATGCAGATAAGAAGAGAAGAACTCCTCCGGTCTTCGCTCCTGGTGACAAAGTGTGGCTCTCTGTCAAAAATATCCGGTTTCGTGTTACTAGCTACAAGCTACGTTACCTTGGACCATTTAAAGTCAAAAGTCAAATCAACTCTGTCTCCTACAAGCTTCATCTTCCTCCTTCTCTTCGTATTCCTAACTCCTTTCATGTTTCCCTTCTCAAACCTCTCGTTCTTAACCACTTTTCCCCCAAGTTTCCTGCTCCTGTCTCTGGCTCCTCTGATGTCTTCACGGTAAAAGAAATCCTCGCCTCCAAGGTTGTCAGAAGTAAAAAAAAAATTCTCGTTGACTGGGAGAATTGTGGTCCAGAAGAGAGGTCTTGGGAGCCTGAGGACAATATCCTTGACAAGGAGCTCATCCATAGGTTCCTGGGCTTCAATAGGGGGGAGACCAAAGGGGGGATACTGTTACACCGAGCGCTCCGGCTCCTCCTCCGGAGCGCTCGCGGCGTCTTCTGCCCTGCAGCGCTCCAGTCGGCAGCGCTGACCGGAGACGCTGCTCTGTTGCGCCCGCTCGCGGATCGCATCCCGTCCCACTCACCTGTCCTGATCTCCTGCTGGGTCCCGGTGCGCTCAGCCCCGCTCTCTAGGGCGCGCGCGCGCCGGGGCTCTCAGATTTAAAGGGCCATCGCACCGCTAATTGGTGCCTGGCCCAATCACCCTAATTAGCTTCCATCTGCTCCATGTATATAAAAACCCACTTCACCTTCCTGTCCTTGCCAGATCTTGTTGCCTTAGTGCCCTGAGAAAGCGTTTAGTGTGTTCCCAAGCCTGTGTACCCAGACCCTCTGCTGTTGCCCCTGACTACGACTCTTGCTGCCTGCCCTTACCTTCTGCTACGTCCGACCTTGCTCTTGCCTTGTCCCTGTGTACCGCGCCTGTCTCAGCTGTCAGTTGGGGTTGAGTCGCTATCGGGTGGAACGACCTGGGGGTTACCTGCCGCTGCAAGTCCATCCGCTTTGCGGCGGGCTCTGGTGAAAACCAGTAACCCCTTAGATTCCGTTCCCCTGGTACGGCCCACGCCATCACCTCACTGACACAGAGGATCCACCTCCAGTGTCCTCACTGCATACCAGTCCGGATCCTGACAGCTGCTATATAAGAAACGTATATATGAAATATTAATGGGGTCATCATAAGGCTATGTCAGCATGTCCTTCACAGACCATGATATTATGCTAATATACTTAAAGGGATACTCCGCTCCTAGCGCTGATATTAAATCAAAAATGTATAAAAAATAGATAAAATGTATCATAGATGTCAAAAACATAATTGTATGTAGTAAGACAATATCACCAGATGAGGGCGCTGCAGCATATTAAGGCATGTGACAGACTTCTTTTCAGGGTTCTTACATCAGAATTTTCCAAGCAGTGTGCTGGCATTCTGAGAGTTGTAGTTTTGCAACAGCTGGAGGCACACAAATCTTCAGATTTGTAAATTACTTCTATTTAAAAATCCTAACTGCTGTATGCTCCAGAGGAAGTTGTGTAGTTCTTTTCAGTCTGACCACAGTGCTTTCTGCTGACACCGCTGTCCATATCAGGAACTGTCCGGAGCAGGAGAGGTTTGCTATAGGGATTTTCTCCTACTCTGGACAGTTCCTGACACGAACAGAGGTGTCAGCAGAGAGCACTGTGGTAAAGCTGGAAAAAATACACAACTTCCTCTGGAGCATACAGCAGCTGAAAAGTACTGGAAGGGTTAAGATAACAAAAAATAGATACATTCATAGGTGTACGGTGAATAAAAAAAAATATTTTTAATGATATTTACACTTTTTCAGTCCCCATAGGAGAATATTATAAGCAACCATTAGATTGCTTATACTGTACACTGAAACTTAGTTATGACTTGGATCAATTCAAGGCGTTGTATTATGAGTAGAACTAGTACAAGACCTTTAAGTGAAGACATATTGTGCCCATCTCCTTTTAAAGGAGAAGGCTCATGGAAAAAAAATTCCTGTATGAATCCCCGGCTCTCCTCCACGCCCCCTCTATATATCTCTATGGGTAACCTGAAGATAGCTGAACGTCTCTCCCATAGAGATATATGATGGAGGCATGTTAACCCCACTTTGGGGCGAGGGTTGTGATGTGCCGCTATGGAGGAGCGCCGGGGCTCCATACTGGAGATTTTAGGGGGCCTCCGCGGTCTAAAACGTATCCCCTCTCCTATGGATAGTTGATGAGTTTTTTCCACGAGACTTCTCCTTTAATTTTTTATTTTATTTTTTATAATAAAATATGTCTCCAAAACACAAATGATAGCTATTTCTTTCTTTATATAACCTTTTCATTAGCAATTAAAATGCGACTTCTTATGACATGTATCTTTATGGCTGCACATTCTAGTGGCCATATATATATATATATATATATATATATATATATATATATATATATATATATATTAAGAAATACCTACAATGTGTTGTAAAGATGGCTGTAATCCTGTATTATGTGGGTTATGATCCTTTGTTTTATAAGGAATTGCCGTGCGATAGGAGTTAAAGGGGTACTCCGTCCAGGACATCTTATCCGCTACCCAAAGGATAGGGGATAAGATGTCAGATCGCGGGGGTCCCGCCACTGGAGACCCCTGGGATCTCGGCTGCAGCACCCCGTTATCATTACTGCACAGAGCAAGCTCGCTCTGTGAGTAATGATGGGCGATACAGGGGCTGGAGAATCGTGACATCATGGCTCCGTCCCCTCGTGATGTCACAGTCCGCCCCCTTAATGCAAGTCTATGGGAAGGGGCTTGACGGCCGCCACGCCCCCTCTCATAGACTTGTATTGAAGGGGCGGAGCCGTGACATCACGATGCTCCGGCCCCTGTATCACCCGTCATTACGCACAGAGCGAGCTTGCTCTGTGCAGTAATGATAACGGGGTGCTGCAGCCAAGATCCCGGGGGTCCCCATCTTACATCTTATAAGATTTCCTGGGGCGGAGTACCCCCTTTTATGTTTGTCATCATTTTGGACTTCATTTTCTTTCTTTCTTTCTATGTTTACTCAGTATAGGCATACTGATAGGATGACTTCTACCACAGACTTAATGGGGTACTCCGGTGCTCCACAAAATGTTCAGAACGCTTGGAGCCAGGGGGCCGTGATCGTGATGTCACGGCCGCGCCCCCTTGTGACGTCACTTAACGCCCCCTCCATTCAGGTCTATACGCCCCCTCCCATAGACATGAATGGAGGGGGCGTGGCCATGATGTCACACTCAATACCGCAGGAATCTGGCGCTTGTTTATAATGCTGTGGGAGATTGTGGGGGGGCAGCATCCTTTGAATAGGCGATAAGATGTCTATCAGCAGAGTACCCCTTTAAAACATCTTTGGCCCCTCACTTCTGTAACCCATCCCCCACCTTTTTAGTAGCACAACCCCCATCCTTTATATTGCTGGACTGCTTCTACTGCCAATGTTCTACTGTGCCCACTGCTGCCCATATTTGGGTTATAAATGAGGACAGGGATAGAGATAACATTGGGTAGAAACTAACAAACAAAGCACAAATTAAATTCAGACCCCAAATCAGACCAGAAGCCTCCCCGACCCCTTTTAAAGGGGTACTCCGCTGCTCAGCGTTTGGAAGAAACTGGTCCGAATGCTGGAGCTGGTGCCGGGAGCTCGTGGCCCCGCCCCCTCTTGATATAATGCCCACCCCCTCAATGCAAGTCTATGGGAGGGGGCATGACAGCCATCACACCCCCTCCCATAGACTTGCATTGAGGGGGCAGGGCGTGACATCAGGAGGGGACGGGACTATGACGTCATGAGCTCCCGACACCGGCTCCAGCATTCGGAACAGTTTGTTCAGAACGCTGAGCAGCAGAGTACCCCTTTAATACAAAGCTCTCCATTATATAGACTCCTGCTCATGGTCCCCTCTCTCACATAAACTCATGACCCCATCTCTTCCATAGACTCCTCTCATGGTAGCCCTCTCATATAGACTCAGCTGATGGCCCCCCTGTCACATATACTCTGTTTATGCCCCCCCCCCCTTCTAAGGCTAGGTTACCACACCTATCCAGTGTGATATACATCGGCAGCCTAGAAGAATGGAATGCGTATATCACAGCGGGAGCCCACCGGACCCATTCAATAAAATGTGCCAGACATATTCTAGAAGGAATACATTTTGGTACAAGTATTTTGCAAGTTTATTCTCTTTTTTTTTTTTTGTGGGACTCAAAAGCATAGTCGTAGTCAGCCACGCTTTTAAGTCCCACTAAAAAAATATGTATATATATATTTGCAAATATGCCATTTACATTGGGTTTACATCAGGTGGATAGGATCCATGAAAAACAGGACTTTTTCGAAAAAATGACAGTCCAGACCACAAGGCATGTTACTGTAGGTTGGGCTTGGGGCCTCCAGATGTGCTGGACTCTAGCTCCAGAGCCAGAGTCCAGCACATCTGGAGGCCCCAAGCCCAACCTACAGTAACATGCCTTGTGGTCTGGACTGTCATTTTTTCGAAAAAGTCCTGTTTTTCATGGATCCTATCCACCTTATGTCTACCCAATACCGAAGTGACATTGAGCCACTTGAGAAGGACACCGCGGCCAGCTGACCTCCAACCTTGTCACGATCCTATATGCACATCACGGTGTTGTGCCCACAACACAACAAACTCTGGTAAGCAGACTACACACCCATTGGGGGCACCCGCTTACCTCTACACTAGGCGCGCACCGTTGTTTTCTTTTTCTATTCACATGTACATTGGGTTTGACACATTCAAACAACTAGGTGGCGGCGTCCTGCGGTGGTTTATGGCAGCATCCCATTCTCCTAGGCCGTCGACATATACCACAGAAATGTGGGCTAGATTGATGTGAACATAGCCTTACATAGACACTTCACTCATGGCTCCCTATCACATATGGGGGAGATTTATCAAAACCTGTCCGGAGGAAAAGTTACTGAGTTGCCCATAGCAACCAATCAGATTGTTTCTTTCATTTCTGAAAAGGCCTCTGGAAAATGAAAGTAGAGATCTGATTGGTTGCTATGGGCAAGGCAGCAACTTTTCCTCTGGACAGGTTTTGATAAATCTCCCCCCATAGACTCTGCCCATGGCTCTTCTTTCACATAGATTGACATTACGACCCCCATTTATTTCTTAAATAGATTCTGCTCAGGGCCCCTTTCTCTTACCTAGACTCTGCTCATGGCCGCCATCTCATATGGACTATAGCATGTGGGCCCCTTTCTTTCACTGTTGCTTGGTGACAGGGGGTTAACCTCTGGGGCCTACACTGAGCATTAAAATGGATGACAGCCCCCCATTCTTCTTGGCAACATGCCGGCGGTACCAATGTTTGGACAATGTTCCGGCTTTTATCACTTATGCCTTTTGGTTTCCTATCACAATAGCTAACAGTTTGGGTGTCTCTACGACCCTTATAAAATTGCCCCGTGTACACCCAATAAAAAAATTTTTTTTGGTTGTTTTCAAAGTTTTCTTGCAGTTGTAGTGAGGATAACAAAAGGCAGAACTAAATTATCACAAAAAAAAGTTTATTTATATTGATACACATTTCTGAGCTAGGTCATACAACACAAATATTTACAATATTTCCTTTAAAGTAATAGTGTCCCTGTAAACACCTTTTGTAAACTGTAATAAAAAAAAATCTATAATTAAAAAATAACACAAGTTCTATCAAACGTATATCAACCAAAGTTTTAGCATTTGTGTCTTTCTAAGTTTAAGAAAAATTGCATACATTTCAATTAAAGAGGTACTCCGCTGCTAGACATCTTATCCTCTATCCGAAAGATAGGGGATAAGATGTCTGATTGTGGGGTTCCCGCCGCTGAGACCTCTCGCGATCTCCCGCAGCACCCGGTGTTATAAACAAACAGTGGGTTCCTGCGGCAGTGGTTGTGACATCACGCCCAAGCCCATCGTGATGCCCTTTAAGCCTTTTTGACCTGAGTAAAATATGTATTTGTGGTCATGGCATAATATGAAAACATAGCCATTGACCCTCTACCTATCCCTACTTACCTAAAGCTGATTGAAGGGACATCACCATTTAGGACCATCACCAGGTAACCAGAGCAATGATCAGCTATGGACAGTGTTTGTTTCTGGAGGACCCAGCACATCCTTTCATGCGCCTATTTCAATAGGAACGATGGCGCTGCAGGGGAATTAAATATTTTTCGGCTAGGTTCCTCTACCGATTGCAGCTGATAACTTGGGGGTCACAACAGCTGGAACCATTCGAGCCACTTGGTCTATTTAAGGGAACCTGTGACGAGACTTTACAACGTATATAGCATGGCGATGTGTTATATATGGTAAATACTTCTTCCTCACCCTCCCTAGGGGACATTCCTGCCTGCAGGGATGGTGAGAATATTATTTTTGAAAGTTTGCTCCTCCAGCCCCGTAAATGGTCTCCTAGACGGGGAGCTATACTCATCAAGTCCTGCTGCTCCAACTTTAATCACACACCCTCAGCATAATTGATGTAGGGGGATGATTACAGCAGGGGCAGTAAGGTGAGTATAGCTCCCCGTCTAGGGGACTATTTACGGGGCTGGAGGGGGACACTGTCAAACTGCATATCCTAATCATCTCTACTGGCAGGAACGTCCCCTGGGGATGGTGAGGAAGAGGATTATACCATATATAAAGCATTGCCATGCGATATATATGGTAAAGTCTGATGACAGGTACCCTTCAACCTCAATTGATATGGGGGTAATCCCTCCTTGAAAGAACCAAACTAATTTCTAATATTTTAAAGGGAACCTATCATCACTTCCATGCTACCTAAACCATGAGTCCTTGGATGGTCTTCGGTGGCCTATCCTGAAACAGGGACAGATCTTTCTTTTGAGGCCAGTAGGGTGGGAAGTAGCCAACTGGGACCTCCCTGATAACTCATATTTAAGGTAGCATGAAAGTGATGAGGTGACAGGTTCCCTTCAAGTAGTACAAAAGGTTTCTTCCAGTAATGACATGTATGGGAACCTTCAAAGCCAATCCAGAAGTTCCACAGTCCCCCCCCCCCCCCCCCATTTAAGACTCTCATCAGTCAGCCGGAGTACTAAGCAGCTACAGTGTCTGTTACTCTGGAGGACTCTTCATGCACAGCCATACATGCACTAATATCAACAGGGAATGTGTGCAACCTCGTTTCTCCTGTGGTGGCGCTTTATGGGAATTGAACACTTACTGCTAATTTCTCTACCAATTGCACATGATCACGTGATGTCACAGCTGGGGGACAACCGGTGAGCAACTTATTCTCCGAAGACCTATCTAACCTCAGGCCAACCATCAGGGCAACTTGAAGTTGCGCTGTCGAGGAAGGAAGGTAGGTCAAGGACTATAGTAGCAATTACTTTTTTTCATGTAACATGAGCACGCAACGCGTTTCAAAACCAATCCGTTTTTTTCATCAGGCAGATGCCTGATGAAAAAAAACGGATTGGTTTTGAAACGTGTTGCATGCTCATGTTACATGAATAAAAGTAATTGCTACTATAGTCCTGGACCTACCTTCCTTCCTCGACAGCGCGACCTCAGCTTCCACTTTCCTGTGTGTATCTCCGCTCTTCACTGTCTTCACGCTTGCTAGCCAGCGTGGGAAGCCGCTGCAATCGGTATCATCTTCACACACGTTTGTGAGTGTTGTGCCTCTCCAGCACAACACAGCCAGGTGAGCGAGTTCTGAAGAGATCTCCACCCAGTGTATTTCCATTGTTGATTCCACACAGGGAGCGCTCCGTGTGCTTTGTTTTTTATTAGGGCAACTTGTCCATGATCCCATCTGTATGTGCGTTAAAGTGGTAGGAATTAAAAGATATCTCAAAGTTTGATTTTTCCAGTTAGAAAGTGTCTCACACTTTTTGACAATATGATGGGGGCCTTTAACCAGGAATACAGGACCAAACACCAAATTACTAATCCTTTACAGACCAGGCACAGTAATAGTCATGGATTGTCTTTTTAAGCCATTCAGTCCAAAATGAAGTTTAGATGTGAAGGTGACTTTGAACTAGAACAGTTGGGAGTCAGATGTAGACTTGGTCTTGCTCTTGAGGTCTTTATTCTCTGAATCCTCGTTGAAAGCTCTCTCAAATATGGAGTGCATGGACCGCCAGAATTTTTCCTTAAAGTCCCGGCCAATAAAAACATAGAGAAAAGGATTGACACAGCTGTTCATGAATGCCAGGCTGGAGGTAAGAGGAATCCCAAGACGAACTTCTTGAACCAGGTAGCCGTCCCTCCGGTAGAGTGCAAACAATTCCAAGAAGGAGAAGATATGATAAGGAACCCAACAGATGAAGAAAGAAACTATCACAGCCAGTATGACTTTGAAGGGCTTGGTGGAGGTGGTCATGTGTTTTTGATGGATACGCATGCCAATCACAGTATAACACGTGATAATGACGGTGAAAGGAATTAAAAATCCCATAATGAATCGGTATATGATTGTCCCCTTGTGCCGGGATATACCAATATCTTCTGAGTCTCCAAGTGCAAAGTTGTTATAGCAATGATAGCTTTTATTATATTCAGTGGTGTCTCGAAATATAAAGTATGGTAAGCTAAGTGTCACGATGCCGGCTGGCAGGTAGTGGATCCTCTGTGCCAGAGAGGGATTGGCGTGGACCGTGCTAGAGGATCGGTTCTAAGTCACTACTGGTTTTCACCAGAGCCCGCCGCAAAGCGGGATGGTCTTGCTGCGGCGGTAGTGACCAGGTCGTATCCCCTAGCAACGGCTCAACCTCTCTGGCTGCTGAAGATAGGCGCGGTACAAGGGAGTAGACAGAAGCAAGGTCGGACGTAGCAGAAGGTCGGGGCAGGCAGCAAGGATCGTAGTCAGGGGCAACGGCAGGAGGTCTGGAACACAGGCTAGGAACACACAAGGAAACGCTTTCACTGGCACTAAGGCAACAAGATCCGGCGAGGGAGTGAAGGGGAAGTGAGGTGATATAGGGAAGTGCACAGGTGTAAAGACTAATTGGAACCACTGCGCCAATCAGCGGCGCAGTGGCCCTTTAAATCGCAAAGACCCGGCGCGCGCGCGCCCTAGGGAGCGGGGCCGCGCGCGCCGGGACAGAACTGACGGAGAGCGAGTCAGGTACGGGAGCCGGGGTGCGCATCGCGAGCGGGCGCTACCCGCATCGCGAATCGCATCCCGGCCAGAGGCGGTATCGCAGCGCCCCGGGTCCGTGGAACCGACCGGAGCGCTGCAGTGAGAGGAGTGTAGCGAGCGCTCCGGGGAGGAGCGGGGACCCGGAGCGCTCGGCGTAACAGTACCCCCCCCCTTGGGTCTCCCCCTCTTCTTGGAGCCTGAGAACCTGAGGACCAGACTTTTGTCCAGGATATTGTCCTCAGGTTCCCAGGACCTCTCTTCTGGACCACAACCCTCCCAATCCACTAAAAAGAAGGTTTTCCCTCTGACCTTTTTAGATGCCAAAATTTCCTTGACGGAGAAGACGTCCGAGGAGCCGGAGACAGGAGTGGGGGGAACAGATTTGGGAGAGAAACGGTTAATGATAAGTGGTTTAAGAAGAGAAACATGAAAGGCATTAGGAATACGAAGAGAAGGAGGAAGAAGAAGTTTGTAAGAGACAGGATTAATCTGGCGCAAAATCTTGAAAGGACCAAGATAGCGTGGTCCCAACTTATAGCTAGGGACACGGAAGCGGACATATTTGGCGGAGAGCCATACCTTGTCTCCAGGGGAAAAAATGGGAGGAGCTCTTCTTTTCTTATCCGCGAATCTCTTCATGCGTGAAGAAGCCTGTAAGAGAGAATTTTGGGTCTCTCTCCATATGATGGAAAGATCACGAGAAATTTCATCCACAGCGGGCAGACCAGAGGGCAAGGAGGTAGGGAGGGGGGGAAGAGGGTGACGGCCGTACACCACGAAAAACGGGGATTTGGAGGAAGATTCAGAGATTCTGAAATTATACGAGAATTCGGCCCAAGGTAGAAGATCTGCCCAGTCATCCTGGCGGGAGGAAACAAAATGTCGTAAATAGTCACCCAAGATCTGGTTAATTCTTTCTACTTGTCCATTGGATTGAGGATGGTATGCAGAAGAAAAATTTAATTTAATCTTGAGTTGTTTACAGAGAGCCCTCCAGAATTTAGACACAAATTGGACGCCTCTATCCGAGACGATCTGCGTAGGCAACCCGTGAAGACGAAAAATGTGTACAAAAAATTGTTTAGCCAACTGAGGCGCTGAAGGAAGACCAGGAAGAGGGATGAAATGTGCCATTTTGGAAAATCGATCAACGACCACCCAAATAACAGTGTTGCCATGGGATGGGGGTAAGTCAGTAATAAAATCCATACCAATCAGAGACCAAGGTTGTTCGGGGACAGGCAGAGGAAGAAGAAAACCAGCGGGCTTCTGGCGAGGAGTCTTATCCCGGGCACAGATAGTGCAGGCTCGCACAAAGTCCACCACATCAGTCTCTAGAGTCGGCCACCAATAGAAGCGAGAGATGAGTTGCACAGATTTCTTGATGCCCGCATGACCTGCGAGATGGGAGGAGTGACCCCATTTGAGGATTCCGAGGCGTTGGCGTGGAGAAACAAAGGTCTTTCCTGGAGGAGTTTGCCTGATGGAGGCTAGAGAAGTGGAAATCAGGCAGTCAGGAGGAATGATGTGTTGAGGTGAGAGTTCAATTTCAGAAGCATCTGAGGAACGAGAGAGAGCATCGGCCCTAATGTTCTTATCAGCAGGCCGAAAGTGAATTTCAAAATTAAATCGGGCAAAGAACAGAGACCACCTGGCCTGACGAGGATTCAGCCGTTGGGCAGACTGGAGGTAGGAGAGGTTCTTGTGATCGGTGTAAATAATAATTGGGAATCTTGATCCCTCCAGCAGATGCCTCCATTCCTCAAGTGCTAATTTAATGGCTAGAAGCTCTCGATCCCCGATGGAGTAGTTCCTCTCCGCCGGAGAGAAGGTCCTAGAAAAAAAACCACAAGTAACAGCATGCCCGGAAGAGTTTTTTTGCAGAAGGACAGCTCCAGCTCCCACTGAGGAGGCATCAACCTCCAATAGGAAGGGTTTAGATGGGTCAGGTCTGGAGAGCACGGGAGCCGAAGAGAAGGCAGACTTGAGTCGTTTAAAGGCGTCTTCCGCTTGAGGAGGCCAAGACTTGGGATCGGCATTTTTTTTGGTTAAAGCCACAATAGGAGCCACAATGGTAGAAAAATGTGGAATAAATTGCCTGTAATAATTGGCGAACCCCAAAAAACGTTGGATGGCACGGAGTCCGGAGGGGCGTGGCCAATCTAAGACGGCAGAGAGTTTATCTGGGTCCATTTGTAGTCCCTGGCCAGAGACCAAGTATCCTAGAAAAGGAAGAGATTGGCATTCAAACAGACATTTCTCAATTTTAGCATAGAGTTGATTGTCACGAAGTCTCTGAAGAACCATACGGACATGCTGGCGGTGTTCTTCTAGATTGGCCGAAAAAATTAGGATATCATCAAGATATACAACAACACAGGAGTATAACAGATCACGAAAAATTTCATTAACAAAGTCTTGGAAGACAGCAGGGGCGTTGCACAGGCCAAAGGGCATGACCAGATACTCAAAGTGTCCATCTCTGGTGTTAAATGCTGTTTTCCACTCATCCCCCTCTCTGATGCGGATGAGGTTATAGGCGCCTCTTAAGTCCAATTTAGTAAAGATGTGGGCACCTTGGAGGCGATCAAAGAGTTCAGAGATGAGGGGTAAGGGGTAGCGGTTCTTAACCGTGATTTTATTAAGTCCGCGGTAGTCAATGCAAGGACGTAGAGAGCCATCTTTTTTGGACACAAAGAAAAATCCGGCTCCGGCAGGAGAGGAGGATTTACGGATAAAGCCCTTTTTTAGATTCTCCTGGACGTATTCAGACATGGCAAGAGTCTCTGGGGCAGAGAGAGGATAAATTCTGCCCCGGGGTGGAGTAGTGCCCGGGAGGAGGTCGATAGGACAATCATAAGGCCTGTGAGGAGGTAGAGTCTCCGCTTGTTTTTTGCAGAAAACATCCGCGAAGTCCATATAGGCCTTAGGGAGACCGGTTACTGGAGAAAGCACAGAGTCACGGCAAGGGTTACTGGGAACCGGTTTTAGACAGTCCTTGGAACAAGAGGGCCCCCAACTCTTGATCTCCCCAGTGGACCAATCCAGGGTTGGGGAATGAAGTTGAAGCCAGGGAAGTCCAAGGAGAATTTCCGAGGTGCAATTGGGGAGGACCAAAAGTTCAATCCTCTCGTGATGAGATCCGATGCTCATTAGAAGGGGCTCCGTGCGGAAACGTATGGAACAGTCCAATCTTTCATTGTTTATACAATTGATGTAAAGGGGTCTGGAGAGACTGGTCACTGGGATGTTGAACCTGTTGACGAGAGAGGCCAAAATAAAATTTCCTGCAGATCCAGAGTCCAAGAAGGCCACAGAAGAGAAGGAGAAGGCAGAGGCAGACATCCGCACAGGCACAGTAAGACGTGGAGAAGCAGAGTGGACATCAAGGATTGTCTCACCTTTGTGCGGAGTCAGCGTACGTCTTTCCAGGCGGGGAGGGCGGATAGGACAATCCCTCAGGAAGTGTTCGGTACTAGCACAGTACAGGCAGAGGTTCTCCATGCGGCGTCGTGTCCTCTCTTGAGATGTCAGGCGAGACCGGTCGACCTGCATAGCCTCCACGGCGGGAGGCACAGGAACAGATTGCAGGGAACCAGAGGAGAGAGGAGCCGAGGAGAAGAAACGCCTCGTGCGAACAGAGTCCATATCTTGGCGGAGCTCCTGACGCCTTTCGGAAAAACGCATGTCAATGCGAGTGGCTAGGTGAATAAGTTCATGAAGATTAGCAGGCATTTCTCGTGCGGCCAGAACATCTTTAATGTTGCTGGATAGGCCTTTTTTAAAGGTCGCGCAGAGGGCCTCATTGTTCCAGGATAATTCAGAAGCAAGAGTACGGAATTGTACGGCATACTCGCCAACGGAAGAATTACCCTGGACCAGGTTCAACAGGGCAGTCTCAGCAGAAGAGGCTCGGGCAGGTTCCTCAAAGACACTTCGAATTTCCGAGAAGAAGGAGTGTACAGAGGCAGTGACGGGGTCATTGCGGTCCCAGAGTGGTGTGGCCCAAGCCAGGGCTTTTCCAGACAGCAGGCTGACTACGAAAGCCACCTTAGACCTTTCAGTGGGGAACTGGTCCGACATCATCTCCAAGTGTAATGAACATTGGGAAAGGAAGCCACGGCACAACTTAGAGTCCCCATCAAATTTATCCGGCAAGGATAGTCGTAGTCCAGAAGCGGCCACTCGCTGCGGAGGCGGTGCAGGAGCTGGCGGAGGAGATGATTGCTGGAGCTGTGGTAGTAACTGTTGTAGCATAACAGTCAGTTGAGACAGCTGTTGGCCTTGTTGCGCTATCTGTTGTGACTGCTGGGCGACCACCGTGGTGAGGTCAGCGACAACTGGCAGAGGAACTTCAGCGGGATCCATGGCCGGATCTACTGTCACGATGCCGGCTGGCAGGTAGTGGATCCTCTGTGCCAGAGAGGGATTGGCGTGGACCGTGCTAGAGGATCGGTTCTAAGTCACTACTGGTTTTCACCAGAGCCCGCCGCAAAGCGGGATGGTCTTGCTGCGGCGGTAGTGACCAGGTCGTATCCCCTAGCAACGGCTCAACCTCTCTGGCTGCTGAAGATAGGCGCGGTACAAGGGAGTAGACAGAAGCAAGGTCGGACGTAGCAGAAGGTCGGGGCAGGCAGCAAGGATCGTAGTCAGGGGCAACGGCAGGAGGTCTGGAACACAGGCTAGGAACACACAAGGAAACGCTTTCACTGGCACTAAGGCAACAAGATCCGGCGAGGGAGTGAAGGGGAAGTGAGGTGATATAGGGAAGTGCACAGGTGTAAAGACTAATTGGAACCACTGCGCCAATCAGCGGCGCAGTGGCCCTTTAAATCGCAAAGACCCGGCGCGCGCGCGCCCTAGGGAGCGGGGCCGCGCGCGCCGGGACAGAACTGACGGAGAGCGAGTCAGGTACGGGAGCCGGGGTGCGCATCGCGAGCGGGCGCTACCCGCATCGCGAATCGCATCCCGGCCAGAGGCGGTATCGCAGCGCCCCGGGTCCGTGGAACCGACCGGAGCGCTGCAGTGAGAGGAGTGTAGCGAGCGCTCCGGGGAGGAGCGGGGACCCGGAGCGCTCGGCGTAACACTAAGTATAATAGCCAGGATCCAAACACATGAGACAACGAAGGAAGCAAGTCTTGGTGTTCGGTGATTTTGACACCAAACCGGGAAGATGACGGAGATACAACGATCTATACTGATGACGGCGAGCAGGAAGACGCTTGCAAACAGATTTATGAAAGCTACCGTACTGTTCAGCTTACACATGAAGGTCCCGAAGACCCAGTTGAGGTCAGTGGCCAAGTAAATGATGCTTAAGGGGAGGAACAAGGTGAAAGTGAAGTCAGCTATAGATAAATTAAGGAACCAAATGACGTTGACCGTCTTTTTCATCTTGAAGATAGTGAACCAGAGGACCAGGCCGTTCCCAGTAGTCCCTAGTAGAAAAGCCAAGGAATAGACCACCAAAGTGAAGTAATCCATAGGGGATTTTACATAGTAATCATAGTCATAATAATCATAGTCAGTGACATTGGTGGTTGGATTGGAAGTGACATTGGAGGTTGGATCGGAAATGCTATAGAAGGTTGGATACGATGCTGTGATGTTCTCCATGACTTCAGTGGTGGATGGTGGAACAAAAACTGTAAATGCAAAAAAAAAAAAAATTTACAAATAATTCAAAAACTTGGGTTAGGTTAAATCTAGTGTCAGACAGGTAATATGGTAATTTATTTTTGGTTTAGGAAGAGCACGCTTCCATTATTGGCCGTCCACACACCCTTAGCTTGAAACTAACCTTTATGCCAGGTAAAACCTAGAGTCACTTTTTGATAAAATTTTTACCTATTTCTGATGTAAATGTTAAATCTATTGGGTGATGGAAGCCCTTCCCTCCCACCAAGTGACTCCTATTTTTGGGAAATTGGTGTAAAAATTGTTGCAAATTTTTGCACCAAAAAAAAAAAAGGCATGTGCCAAAATTAAACGATTTTCTCCCCAAGAGAACTGACACATAATAAATTCTCCCCATGTTCCCTCTAAAACCCCATAGTATTTTGTGGGACCAAAAACACGTTTGATCAACATGTCCAACATTTAAAGGTGTTCTCTTCTGCCCAGCATTGAGAACAAAATGTTCCGAACGCTGGGGCAGAAGCGTACACCTTTAAATGTTGGACATGTTGATCTGACGTGTGTTTTGGTCCCACAAAATCTGAGAAAAATACTATGGGGTTTTAGAGGGAACATGGGGAGAATTTATTATGTGCTCTTCTTCAGTATTCTCGGGGAGAAAATCTTTTAATTTTGGCACATGCCTTTTTTTTTGGTGCAAAAATTTGCGGGGGTCAGGATGTCACGGTCATGCCTCTTCAATGCAAGTCTATACTTGTATTGAGAAGATGTGACATCACAAGCGTCGTGGCCGTGGCATCACGAAATCACGACCCCCCGCAGCCCGCACCCAGCGTTGAGAACAAAATGTTCTGAACGATGGGGCAGTGGAGTAGCCCTTTAAATGGCAGCAACACTTTGAAGTGTGCTAGATAAAAATCTACCAAGCTTTTAAAGAGGGGCCTGTACACCCCTTTGAGCAGTTCTTAAAAAGGATGTAATATTTTTTTTCTGTCACCATCCGGGCACTAGAACTCAGTGCATATGAATTTAAAGGAAAAAACTTTTTTTTATATGTATCAACTGGCTCCAGAAAGTTAAACAGATTTGTAAATTACTTCTATTAAAAAATCTTAATCCTTGCAATAATTATAAGCTTAAGAAGTTGAGTTGTTGTTTTCTGTCTGGCAACAGTCCTCTCTGCTGACATCTCTATCTGTCTGTCTCGGGAACTGCAATAGATTAGGTTTGCTATGGGGATTTGCTTCTAAACTGGGCGGTTCCCGAGTCACGTGTCATCAGAGAGCACTTAGACAGAAAAGAACAACTCAACTTCAGCAGATCATAAGAACTGAAAGGATTAAGATTTTTTAATAGAAGTAATTTACAAATCTGTTTAACTTTCTGGAGCCAGTTGATATATAAAAGAAAGTTTTTTTCCTGGATAAGCCCTTTAATTGATTTGCTACAAAGTTATGCAAGACATTGCAGTGCAGTAGAAGTGCCTCTAGATGGCAGCATTTAATGGACTTTATCAACTGAGCACTGTATTAAAGTCCTGACCTTAGGGGATGGATGGAAAAAGGATGTGGATGGAACAAAAAAAAAAAAAACAATAACACATCTTTTGTGGTTTATGGGGAAATGTGTCAGTTTCCTACTAGGGAACCTGTTGTAATAAATCATCAAATTCTTTGTTTTTGCGAGTCTAACGCTAATATTGTCTTAGGGACCTTCTTTTGCAACTCAGCTTTGTGCTTTGTCGTAATATTACACAAAGTGCGCAAGACTCTGCTACGGTATGTGAGGCTGGTTCTTCATATGAATGCAGAATGGTTTCGTTGTATTTATTTCCATTATATATATATATATATTTATTTTTTTATAATTATTTTTATATTTATATTAGTATTTTTATATTTATAGTTACAATATTTATATTTATAACATACTATAATATTTTAATATTAAAAAAAAATATATATATATATAACAAATAAGAAAAAATCCGCTGTCAGTACGTAATTTAGGTTCTGTTCCCACTAGTGAACGATTACAACATGGAACGTATTGACTTTAATTGGGTCCATGTGGGTTTTCCTTTTAATAATGCTGCTTTTTTTGTCCCATCAAAAAGTATATAGAAATACCAATAGAACCTAAGTGTGAACAGAACCTAAAAACATTTTTACATTATTAATAATATTTAATCTCTGTATAAATAAAAAGTTCTTAAAATTATTGATGTTTTTGGGGTTTATTTTTATTTATTTATTTTCTTTTAATATTATCAACTTCTAATTTGTGGTCTGCGATTGAAAACCCTCTTGGTTTATAGACAAGCCATGTCTGCGCTATTTTTATTATTTTTTTTTGTCTCATCTTCTTTTGTAAATAGAAAAAAAAAGGGTTATGCTCTTGTTTTTTCTAAATGTAGTCACCTTTTGCTCGAAAAAAACTAATTACTTTTCTAAAATAGTGGCTATTAATACAATGGGGGAAAATAAAAGACATTTTTGTAATAAACTTTTTACACAAAAATGTGTGCGCAAAAACAAAAAAGAAAAAAAAACAGAAAACTTATATTTTCCCTGAAAAACCTAAATACCTTACAAAATGTTACTTTAGGGGTAATTTTAAGGTAAAAGTGGTGCATTTTTGGCTCACAAGTAATCCAGAATATTTTTTTCCCAAAAAGGGTGTTTTGGGCACACAAATAGTCACTTAGAAATAGCTGAAAAGAGAGACTTTGCCACAGGAAAATAGTTTGCAATGTGCCAAATTTATGATGGCGTGCGCCAATTATATGAATAAGGAAGCCGGCTAAATACACAGAAACAATGTACAAAATTATTTAATAATTTTTTGCATTGTGTGCTTTATTTTTATAGGAAAAAGTGTTTTTTATGGGTCTTTTTAAAATTGTTTATAGGCTGAATTTTTTTTGTACAAAGGACGGTTGAAAATGTGTGATCATAGCCATAGGATGCAAACCCTGTACATACTGAGCCTTGTCTTGTGACTGTATCCGGTCTGGACAATGATCTGGACAATGATCTGGACAATGATCTGGACAATGATCTGGACAGTGAGGTTAAACACATCAGCAGCAACATAAATCCCTTTGATAGTTTGCAACAATATATCAGGCATTGCCTAGAATGGATACAACTGCCGTTGGCTGTCCGGGCATGCCGGGAGTTGTAGTTTTGCAACAAAGCTGAGTTTGTGTTTTGACACACCTCTAGAGGGGGAAGGTTTGAATATTGTCAAATATTTCTTTACATTTTCCTGTGTCTAATTTAAGAAATTGTGCATGCCACAATGCAAAATTGGGTGGATTTTTAAAACTGACGAGGGGGGGGGGGGGGGGGTAAGGCATCAATTAACTTCTCCCATCCCACACCACTTAAGCAGTGGTTCACAATTATTTTGCGCAAAAGTGTTTTTTTTACACAGATTTTTTTTACACAGATGACAAATGAAACAAATCGATCTTCGCACACTGTGCCACGCCCAGTCTGAGTGCAAAAATACAAAAAAAATAAGGAAGTGAGGGCTAAAAAAAAGATAAGCAAATAAATGATCAATAAATAAATACAGAAATAAATAGAGAAATAAAAATATAAAACATAAATACATGATCAATAAATAAATACATTAAGAAATAAATACATAAATAAATAAAACATAAACACATGATCAATAAATAAATAAATACATAAATAAATAAATACATAAAAAAATTAAACATAAATACATGATCAAAAAATAAATACATAAAGAAATAAATACATAAATAAATAAAACATAAACACATGATCAATAAATAAATAAATACATGAATAAATAAATACATGATCAATAAATAAATACATAAATAAATAAATTTAACATAAATAAACTAAAAAAAAATTATATCTTGAGCGCAAATTGCAAAAATGAATATACAGGCAAATAAATAAAGAAATAAATAAGTAAATAAAGAAATAAAACACAAATATGATTGAGCAAAAACAATCCAGACTGCCAGGCTAGAAAACTTCTCAATGCATAGCAAAAATATAGATGTGCAAAACCCATGATAAATTCCCATTGTGTGTTACAACAACTTCAGTCTTACATTAGACTGCAGGTAAAACCTATTGCATTTTTTTTATTTTTTTTGCACAAAATGTTTTTTTTATTTTTTTTTTGTTATGCAGATGATAAATGAAACGATTCTATCTGGGCTCACTAGCCTCACCCAGTCTGAGTGCTAAAAATGTTTTAAAAATGTACAAAAAAAGTGAGTGCACACTGCAAAAATAACTAAATAAAAAAAATAAGCAAATAAATGAATAAATAAATTAAGTATAAATAAAATTGTGCAAAAAAAAAAAAAAAAAGCAATTCAGACTGTCAGGCTGGAAAACCAGTCAAAGCATGGCAAAAAAAATAAAAAATATGATAATAATGATAATAATTTGAATAATAATAATAAATCCCAGTGTGTGTTAGGACATCTGCAGTCTTACATAGGACTGCAGTTAAAACCTACTGCATTATCTTCTCAAAACTTAAAATGACAAGTTCAGCTCTGCTATATCTACACCTAACATTAAACATGGTCACTAGTTACATTGTAACAATATTATCCTGTATGATAGAAGAGAAGCTGTAATAACTGAACGTTACTATGAATACAAGGAAACTAATGAATTGATTGGCTGTTGCAGCGATTCGGGATTCCCGATTGTCTGACATGTTTTCCCATGCCTAGACACTGTATTAGCACTACACTGCACTAGCGCGGTTATGGCATTTACATTGGTTCATATTGATGCGTCCGGTGAGTGTATTGTTTCCCCTTCCATTGCAATTATGTAAATATCAATTCGATCTGAATTAATTTGTGGCGAATCGCTATTAAAAATGTCTATTTCCGGGCTACAGGGAGCCTCAATAGGGGTGTAGAACACTTTGCTGTAACACACATAGGGTGTGTGCTGGGTTAGTGAAATAATACTGTTATCCAGTATGACATGCAGATTCTTTTGGAAATGTCCTTTATGCCATGAGAATGTAGTGACAAGAGTTACCTTCCATTCTGGACTTCTTACCTGGATTTTGTATAGCAATAATGTATTAAAATTATATTAAATATTATTTAAAAATTTACAAGTCACTTTTCATAAATTATAAAACATCTTTAAACAAAGTCTGCAAACTGCAAGGCTCTTATAACAGCGATCAGATAAGTTGTTACATGATGTACATTACAGACAGAGCTGTAGCTAGCTCTTTTTTGCTCCAGAGTTGAGAGCAGAATTTTTTTTTAATGTTTCTTATGTAGATTACACTACGGTTTTATGCAGTGACTTACAAATGAAATGTTCACTGATCAGAGTCATTCTCATCAACAATTGCAGGGGGGTGGCTTGCCTATGGAGGAGTGAAGACGTGCTAGCGGTGTCGTATCGATGGAAAGGCAGCAGTGGGGCATTGAATTATATGTTACACTCTGATCCAAAGTTCTGCTTGGTCCCGAACAACCAACTATAGTAAGTGTTCACCTTTACATATGCAGTATTACACTATGGAGCACTCTTTATATCTGTTTAGATAGATAGATAGATAGATAGATATGAGATAGATAGATATGAGATAAACAGATATGAGAGATAGATAGATAGATATGAGATAGATAGATAGATATGAGATAAATATGAGATAGATAGATAGATAGATAGATAGATATGAGATAGATAGATAGAAAGATAGATAGATATGAGATAGATAGATATGAAATCGATAGATCGATATAAAATAGATAGATATTAGATAGATAGATAAATATGAGAGAGACAGATGAGTTTTCTTACCTTTCTATTGTTCAGCACCAGGATCCCTTCCGTGGGTCAGTGAGTATAGAAGATTCTTTGTCTATACCCAGCTCTTCTCTATATATACGTCTCTGACCAGATCCATCTGACATTTCTGCTAAGTGCCTTCAGATAACAAAGTAGTGAATAATTGTTCTTTATTATTACTTATTTAGTAATTAATACCACATCCTCTGAATTATACAGAGAAATTCTCCTTAATGTATTTGTTTATACATAGTTAAAAAAAAAAAAAGTGGTTTCTTGTCTGGAATTACATGGAGTCCAGCACTTGTATCCCAAGCTCCAAAGCTCCTGGGCTGAAATCAGATGAAATCGGCAAAAGACTGAACAACATTATATTTCACCAAGATCCCTGGAGACCAGGCAAATTATGGGCAAAATATGATGTGGTGCCGGGGTGTTGCAATGGTGTAGCAGGTTCTGGTGGTATTAACCCTGTGGGGTAAGGTGTTATTATTTGTGATGCCAGGATGGGGTTGTTTTCTGTATAAGGCCCTGCCGACAACCAACCCAAAAATGGCAGGCAAGAAAGGAATATCCACAGCAGGAATTGTGACATAACTGGAACTTTTACTTAAACGTCTTATGAAACAGTCTTTACAAATATGCAGTTTCTCTAGAGGCAACTTGGATGCAGGATACCTCACAGGCTTGCTGGGACTTGTAGTATTGAGATGATTTATGCCAGCCACTGTGCTACTAATATTATTCTTGAGTTGAGTAGTAGTCACTAGAATTGTAGATAGAGCTTGATAACTCACGTTTTGAAGTGGCTGCAGGTTCCTTTGGCTTTGGCCTAGCTAAGATGAATTTTGATAGTACAGGTATTGTGCTTGCTTTGTATCAAGGAACTCAGAGAGAGAATTTAGAGACAACAGCCCCTTATATACTAGGGAGGCTCGCCTAAAGTCCATTGGTTGCAAAGCCTGTGGTTCCTGTAACGACCTTGGTGCCGCCTGCCACAACAAGACCATCCTGCTTTTCGGCAGACTCTGGTGAAAACCAGCGGCACCTTAGACTCCGCTCCCTGGCATGACTTTCGTCATGATCCACACAGGCCCATGGGATCCACCACCTTCCGTGACCCTTACAATAAAAATTGGAGTAAAGAAGCAGAGATCGTATTGCATCTGTTCTGTCAGCATAATATCTGTTTTCATTGGAAGTTAAATGGTCACTCTTATTCAAACTAATTTTGCTATTGCACTCTTATGATAAATAAAAAAATCGTTCTAATGTACTTTGTTTAATTTGTACTTTATTTGTGTTTAAAAAAGCTGCCACTAGGTGTCTCCCTACTAGTCCAGAGCACATTTCCCCCTATCTCTTGCACAGACTTTGGACTCCTCCTGGCCTGGCAGAAGTCCAAAATCAGGAAATGCAGTCTGGAGTGCTGAGGGTGTGTGTGTGTGGGGCGGTGAGCTGGGAGGATTATACAATTTAACAAGATCATAAGGGTACTCTTTAACCCCTTAAGGACTCAGGGTTTTTCAGTTTTTGCACTTTCGTTTTTTCCTCCTTACCTTTTAAAAATCATAACCCTTTCAATTTTCCACCTAAAAATCCATATTATGGCTTATTTTTTGCGTCACCAATTCTAATTTGCAGTGACGTTAGTCATTTTACCCAAAAAAGAAACGGAAAAAAAATAATTATGCGACAAAATCGAAGAAAAATCGCCATTTTGTAACTTTTGGGGGCTTCCGTTTCTACGCAGTGCATATTTTGGTAAAAATGACACCTTACTATTATTCTGTAGGTCCATACAATTAAAATGATCCCCTACTTATATAGGATTGATTTTGTAGTACTTCTGGAAAAAATCATAACTACATGCAGGAAAATTTATACGTTTAAAAATGTCATATTCTGACCCCTTTAACTTCTTTATTTTTCCACGTACAGGGCGGTATGAGGACTCATTTTTTGCGCTGTGATCTGAAGTTTTTATCGGTATGATATTTGTTTTGTTCGAACTTTTTGATCACTTTTTATTCATTTTTTAATGGTATAAAAAGTGACCAAAAATACGCTTTTTTGGACTTTGGAATTTTTTTGTGCGTACGCCATTGACCGTGCTGTTTAATTAATGATATATTTTTATAGTTTGGACATTTACGCATGCAGCGATACCACATATGTTTATTTTTTATTTTTTTACACTGTTTTATTTACACTGTTTTATTTTTTTTTATGATTCAAACTTTTATTAGGGAAGGGTTTTTGTTAAGTCATTTAACAATGACCTTTATTAACACTTTTTTGTAACTTTTTTTTTGCAGTGTTATAGGTCCCATAGGGACCTATAACACTGCACACACTGATCTCTCATGCTGATCACTGGCGTGTATTAACACGCCTGTGATCAGCATTATCGACGCTTGACTGCTCCTGCCTGGTTCTCAGGCACGGAGCAGTCATTCGACGATCGGACACCGAGGAGGCAGGTAAGGGCCCTCCCGGTGTCCTGTAAGCTGTTCGGGACGCCGCGATTTCACCACGGCAGTCCCGAACAGCCCGACTGACCAGCCGGGATAGTTTCACTTTCACTTTAGAAGCGGCGGTCAGCTTTGACCACCGCTTCTAAAGGGTTAATACCGCACATTGCCGCGATCGGTGATGTGTGGTATTAGCCGCGGGCCCCGGCCGTTGATGAGCGCCGGGACCGACGCGATGTGATGCAGGGTCGCAGCTTCATATCGCGGGAGCCGGCGCAGGACGTAAATATACATCCTGCGTCGTTAAGGGGTTAAGTGTGACCGTTTTTATTTGTTTCACACTAATTGTAAAAAAGCCGCCTTGAGAGTTTTGTGTTACTTTTCTGCACTTTCTATGACGCCAATTCTGTTGCTTCGCCCCAAAATGGGAATGATTTTTTACAACTTTTAAAAAGCCATTGCTTTCCAGGCACAAAACCTGTTGCTGCTCCAATATTGGATTATTTGCGTAACACTTGGAAAAAGCCGAGCTGCGCAAAAATCATCATCCTGCTGCACCTTCTTGATAAATAAGACGCACGCTTGTCAAACCCACCACCCAAATAAATGTGGGAAAATAGATCTACCATAGACATCCTTTGATAAATCTGGGCCACAGTTACACATGCTATATATATGAAGTTAAGGAACATCCAATAAGGCAGTGATGAAAAAATAATATATAACTTTTATTCTGATTCTTTTTCTAAAATACGAGAATTAAAAAGTTCATAGCTAGCAGTATAGTTGGTCAACACAGGACCGTGCTCATGAGATGGGTATGGGGTAACAGGTGAATACCTATATCTAAATAGTCCTACCTCATCCTAGGACTATCCCTCACTACATTTAGTGTGGGTGGGGGTGGGGTTTGGTGATTTCCACTCGCAGGTGGTAAGCTAATTAATCTCTCATACTCCTGTCCAACGCGTTTCTCCCACTTGTTTTAAGGGTTCATCAGGGAACCGAGGAGGGAATAATAGGCTACCAGTATATAATCTTATCACACAAGGGTACATAGAAATAGGTATATATGGACTAAATTCAGATCAGTAGTTAGTCAAGATCAGTAGATGGTCAAATACAGACCAGATAAACACTAGATAGAAGAGATGGATATGTCAGTCAGTCACTGGCAAGTTGGAACCACAGTTGATGTCCAGATTGGTAAGTTTACAGTCCGAAATAGTCATTCAGAGTGATGTGTACACCGTCAAAGAGTCCAGAGTCAATCTAATAACCGCAACCCACCATGTCATAACTTTAAATTCAGTAAAACATATAAATTATCTATATATAACACCACAGCCATATAGGTCCTGTGTTGACCAACTATACTGCTAGCTATGGACTTTTTAATTCTCGTATTTTAGAAAAAGAATCAGAATAAAAGTTATATATTATTTTTTCATCACTGCCTTATTGGATGTTCCTTAACTTCATATATATAGCATAATATTTCTCTCCAAGGGCATCTTTATCAATACACCCTGATAGTGAGAAGTCTCATGGGGAAAGGGGTGTTCTTATTGAAGAATAATTCCCCAGTGATATATTAGTAATTCACAGTTACACATGATAACAGATCAGCAGAGCACTAGGAGCCAAATTAACTTTCATTTATGTGGTTATGAATTTATACATAAAAGTTATCTACATAATTATATAGATCTGTCTTCACTCTTCAGGATGACCATTTGTCCAATCTTCTTCAGTCCTAGTGAAAAGTAAATTAGGGGAAAAAAAAAACATTCTACAAAACATATAAAGTGCTTAAAGGGGTCAATGCCAGAGTTTGACTGTATTTTTAAACCAGATTAATAAAATGAATTTCTTTTTAAATTTCACCGCCACTTACAGTCAGACCTTGGTAAACTTTCTAGACCTCACAATTAGTATTAAAGACAAACAAATCCACACGCACCTACAGCAAACCCACAGATAGTAACAGTTTTATTAGAATGGACAGTTGCCACTTACCTGTGTGGCTGAGAAATATTCCCCGTAGTCAGTTTCTAAGATTGAGGAGGAATTGCGCAGAGATCGAACAATATGATCAGGAAGCTAAACAACTAAAAGAAACATTTATTAATAAAGACTACGAGGAAGAACAATTACTACAAACACAAACAAGAAATATGAGAAATCAATAGAGGAGCCTTCATCGTTACAGAGCCTAAAAAAGTAGAAAATAACAGTGACAGTAAGCAGGACTCCATAAAAATACCCAAAATTACACAGTACGGCAAACACAGCTTTTTATTCCAAAAAATAGTAAAGCGACATTGGCATCTCCTGCATAGTGACACTAGTAGGAGAACTAATTCCTTCTGCCCCCTCGTTCGTCTATAGAAAGGCACAAAATATTGGAAATGACATGGCCCCTACCATTAAACAACCTGGGAGACATTCACAAAGGGAAAATACTACGAAAAAGAACTTTTTGCAACTACAAGATGGATTTTTTTCCATGTAAACAATGTAAGGTGCAAATCTATGAATAACAACATTAAGGGCTCCACATTTTTGGCATAGAAAAAGTTGCTCCTCATTGGAGAGGGGGCAACTATATTGCACAACTTTCCAGGATGGAATCCAAGTGGATTTTCAATTTAAATACAATTAAAACTTTTTTGGCTTCTTATAAAAATATATTATTATCTGCCTAATATCTGAAAAAAACTATTTACTCTAAATCTAGGAAGCTACATATGCATCTTGGGCGATGCAATAAATATACTACAAACTATTAATAAACAGATATGGACCTTTCGCTGAATGTGTACTGAAAGAACATCAAAGGGTTAACACTGAACTTGATCCAACCGAGTGCTATAAGAACACACGACATCTCCACTACTACCATTCCAGATGAAGGAAACCGATGTGTAGTTTCCGAAACGCGTTGAAGGTATTGTGAAGCTTGAAAGCCACCGTAGTGACGTCACTACTCCTTGCCAGGAAGATCAGGCAACACGGACATTGGACGCAGCTTGGTTGAGACCGCACCAGATACCGCAACAGGACTGCAATCAGAACGCAACAAACGAGGAGGAATACCTAGACACAGTCATTGGAGGTACTCATAATAATGTGTATATAGATACATATAGTGCATCTTTTTTTTCTGGCAACAGCTGGAGGTCTCCAGAATATGCATAGCATTGTTCAGTATCTACAATCTAAAGATTGCTGTAAATAGTCCCCTATGGCAGTGGTTCTCAACCTGGGGTACTTAGCAGTTCTCCAGGGGGTACTTGAAAAAAAATCAGAAATGGCAGCCACAGCCACTGGTTACTGGTCCGGAAATGGTCGGCTGACGTCACTGCATCGTGGAGCAGGAGGACAGCAAAGGGAAAACGCGGGCACTGGGCTGCTGTGGGAAGTAACTACCATCAGCTTTGCTGCTCCACTGCCCATTGCAGACCAGGGACCTACTGTTATTAGCCATAGCAATAGGTCCCCAGACCAGAGGAGCTGTGGAGCACCAAGGCAGGAGAGTTTTGTGGCCTACAACTATATATGGGGGCACAGTGGGGGCCTAACAATTTTATGGGGATGCAAAGCGGGTGCTATTACTGTGTGTGACAATAAACATGGGGAGTTTGTAAATAGGTGGGTATTGGACTGCAGAAAGGAACTTAAAATGTTTGTTTGGCTGGTTCTGTGGAGAAGTCTTGTATGGAAGAAAACTTAATGGCGGTCTAGGCCAGATAGTGAAGAAAAGAAAAGTAAACAACTCTGGTTAGAGAAGACGTCACCTGTAAATCGGGGGACAGGGGAGGTAGGGAGAGGAACAGGGGGTCTGTTGTAAAGGAAAGTAAAGCATATGAATTATACTATAATCATTACAAAATGTGGGGGTACAATTTTTTTGGGAATGGGCTGTCAAGGGGTACTCAGGCAAAAAAGATTGAGAACCACTGCCCTATAAGGACATAAAAAGTGTAAATAAAAAAAGTTTAAAACATATTTGGTATCACCGGGTAGTAAAATGTCCAAACTATTAATATATAATGTAAATTATCCCAAACGGTGAATGGTGAAATGTAAAAAAAAGTCCAAAATTGCTGCGTTATTGTGACATCACATTCTAAAAAATGTAATAAAAAGTGATCAAAAAGTGACTTTTTTTCTTTTCTTCTTATTTTCTTCCTCCTTTTTTTCCCTCTCTTTCTTTTTCTCTTCTTTTCCTTTTTTCTCTTTTTCTTTTCTTAATTTTTTTCTTTCTTTTTTTCCCTTTTTTTTTCTTTTTTCTTTGTTCTCTTTCTTTTTTTCTTTAGTTTTTTCATTCTGATCCCATTTTTCCTGCTCAGTGTCGTGATATAATATTAATTGGTATTTTTTTTCTCTGTAGGCTATCTTATGGCACGAAACACTTTTTTCACATAAAGACACTTGTGGGTGATGACATCTAGACCACGCTGACCTGTTCCTGGTGTTTAATTTTTGTATATGTATGTAATGTAACAAATGGCTATATTACAATGAAAAATAATGTTAATTGTAAAACAGCGGTTCCCCATAATCACAAGCCCTGATTATTTGTAGTAATAAAAACCTTTTATTTTGTACTTTTGACCATACCCTCTTTCTTTAGATATAGATAGAAGCATCTAATTCCTATGCATTCTCAGGATCGCATCGTAATGCACAGTTTTTCTGTGACATCGATGTCTGATCCCTGCGCATGCGCATGAACGCTCCGGGATCCATAGCGCAAGTCAGTTACTGACGCGCATGGACAGGAGGCAGTCAGATCAGCCTGCAAGTATGCGGGGAGCTGATGCATGCACAATATGCAGACAAGGACTAGTGAGGGTACGGGCATGATTCCTCCTATCAAAAGGAGGAAGTGAGTGATGTCACATGCGCGCAGGCGCTGTGACAATGTTTACAAATAGGGAGACTCGTGATGCCGGTGAATCGCTGTTACAAACATCATAGGCTTTTAAAACACTTTTTGTTATTATAGCACCAGACACTTTATGATGTTAAACACTTGAGGATGCATCTCTTCATATAATTGGATTGTTGTTAAACTATTGTTCTTACTATGACCACACGATCACATGTGTAAATGAACCAATGAGAATATTTTGGGGATGTGGCTTTTTAATAATTGTAAGCACTTACACAAATGTTTGTACCATATATATATATATATATATATATATATATATATATATATATTGTGGTGAGTAAGGAAGGAAGGAATAGCACTACTTGCGATTGATACAGAAATGATAGGGTTAAACTCCAAACGAACAGCTCACACGGAGGCGGGTCCGAAAAGGCCGTCAGCTATGGTGGTGCTGGGAAGATCCGGACATGGGAGAAAATCAATGTGCATAGAAGATAAGCTCAAAAACAAAATACCCGCACTCACCATTAGGTTAGCGACAGCCGGCTCCTAGGAATATATGATGGTTAGACCAACGGAACGGGGACCATGATGTAACGAGCGCTCAGGTGTGAGGCGATAACCGGTTATTTTGCGCTATATGCGCTTCATCCGGCCTCCATGAGGCCGGATGAAGCGCATATAGCGCGAAATAACTGATTATCGCCTCACACCTGAGCGCCCGTTACATCATGGTCCCGATGGTCCGTTGGTCTAACCATCATATATTCCTAGGAGCCGGCTGTCGCTAACCTAATGGTGAGTGCGGGTATTTTGTTTTTGAGCTCATCTTCTATGCACACATATATATATATATATATATATATATATATATATATATGCATTATGTTAACGTGTTATTCATGTTTGACAAAGGCTAAACTATAGCCGAAATGTTGCACTGCTGGTAACCAGTAAAAGACCACAGCTTTCTTTATATGTTGGAGTCTTCTGTTTCGGTGCTGTGACCAACTTTTGCTTGGATGTTGACATACTGGACTGATTATCCGGACGGTCACTTGCACAACAGCTGTCCTCCACCTTTTCTACAAAAAGTTACATATACGCAAAGGTGGTACCAATAAAGAGTACAGATCACGGCGTAAAAAATGAGCCCCATACATCCCTGTATATGGAAAAATTAGAAAGTTGTAGGTGGTCCAAATAGAGGGATTTTTAACATATTAATTTTGTTTCAAAAGTTTTTGATTTTTTTAAAGCCCCACAATAATAGAAAAGCATATAACATGGGTGTCACGATTCGGCTTACAGGTTGTGGATCCACTGTGTCAGCGAGGGATTGGCGTGGACCGTACTGGTGGACCGGTTCTAAGAGACTACTGGTGTTCACCAGAGCCCGCCGCAAAGTGGGATGGTCTTGCTGCGGCAGTAGCAACCAGGTCGTATCCACTAGCAACGGCTCAACCTCGCTGACTGCTGAGAAGGCGTGGGACAGAAGGACTAGGCAGAGGCAAGGTCAGACGTAGCAGAAGGTCGGGGCAGGCGGCAAGGTTCGTAGTCAATGTGGATAGCAGGAGATCAGGTAACACAGGCTTGGACAACACTAAACGCTTTCACTGGCACAAGGCAACAAGATCCGGCAAGGGAGTGCAGGGGAAGTGAGGTGATATAGCCAGGGAGCAGGTGGAAGCTAATTAAGCTAATTGGGCCAGGCACCAATCATTGGTGCACTGGCCCTTTAAGTCTCAGAGAGCTGGCGCGCGCGCCCTGGAGAGCGGAGCCGCACGCGCCAGCACATGACAGCCGGGGACCGGGACAGGTAAGTGACTTGGGATGCGAATCGCATCCCCGCCGGCAATGTCAGTGCAGCGCTCCCGGTCAGCGGGTCTGACCGGGGCGCTGCAGGGAGAGAGACGCCGTGAGCGCTCCGGGGAGGAGCAGGGACCCGGAGCGCTCGGCGTAACAGTACCCCCCCTTAGGTCTCCCCCTTTTTTTGTCCGGCAACTGCTTAACCTGGGACGAGGACACTGGGAGTGAATGTAGGGTTTCCTCAAAGGCAGGCAGTACAGCAGGAGTGGGAATGGGGAGGGAGGGCAGGGGGTGAAGCATGGCACGGGACAGGGTGTCACCAGGACGGGGGCCATGAGGAGGCAAGGCACAGTTCAGATAAGCCTTGGGGGGACCAGGTGTACGAGGAGGCACTGAGGCTTGCCTGACGGGACTGGGAAGGGGGGAGAGGCATTTCTTATGGCAAGCAGAGTCCCAGTTCTTGATCTCCCCGGTGGTCCAGTCAAGGGTGGGAGAATGAAGCTGGAGCCATGGCAGACCGAGGAGGACCTCAGAGGTGCAGTTGGGAAGGACGAAAAATTCAATAATTTCGTGATGGGGTCCAATGCACATTAAGAGGGGTTTTGTGCGGTAACGCACGGTGCAATCCAATCTAACTCCGTTGACCGCGGAAATGTAGAGCGGCTTGACGAGACGGGTCACCGGGATGCAGAATTTATTCACCAAAGAATCCAAAATAAAATTCCCAGAGGCACCAGAGTCCAAGCAGGCCACGGCTGAGAGGGAGGAGTTGGCAGAAGGAGAAATCCGCACGGGCACCGTGAGACGTGGAGAAGCAGACTTTGAACCAAGAGACGCCACACCCACGTGAGCTGGGTGCGTGCGTTTCCTAGACGTGGAGGACGAATAGGGCAATCCACCAAGAAATGCTCGGTACTGGCACAGTACAGACAAAGATTTTCTTCCCTACGGCGATTCCTCTCTTCCTGGGTCAGGCGAGACCGATCCACTTGCATGGCCTCCTTGGCGGGAGGCCCAGGCGTAGATTGCAAAGGATACTGTGGGAGAGGTGCCCAGAGATCTAAGTCTTTTTCCTGACGGAGCTCCTGATGTCTCTCAGAAAAACGCATGTCAATGCGGGTGGCCAAATGGATAAGTTCTTGCAGGTTGGCAGGAATCTCTCGTGCGGCCAGCACATCCTTGATGTTACTGGATAGGCCTTTTTTAAAGGTCGCGCAGAGAGCCTCGTTATTCCAAGATAATTCGGAAGCAAGAGTACGAAATTGGATGGCGTACTCGCCTACTGAAGAATTACCCTGGACCAGGTTCAGCAGGGCAGTCTCGGCAGAAGAAGCTCGGGCTGGTTCCTCGAAGACACTACGGACTTCAGCGAAGAAGGACTGGACTGTGGCTGTGGCAGGATCATTGCGGTCCCAGAGCGGTGTGGCCCAAGACAAGACCTTTCCTGAAAGAAGGCTCACTACGAACGCCACCTTAGACCGTTCTGTAGGAAACAAGTCCGACAACATCTCCATATGCAGGGAACATTGAGACAAAAATCCACGGCAGAGTCTAGAGTCCCCATCAAATTTGTCCGGCAGGGACAAGCGGATGCTAGGAGCGGCCACTCGCTGCGGAGGAGGTGCAGGAGCAGGCGGAGGAGATGGTTGCTGCTGTAGCAGAGGTAGAAGTTGCTGTAACGTGGCGGTCAACTGCGACAGCTGCTGTCCTTGTTGGGCAATCTGCTGCGATTGCTGAGCGACCACCGTGGTAAGGTCAGTGAGACTTGGCAGCGGCACCTCAGCGGGATCCATGGCCGGATCTACTGTCACGATTCGGCTTACAGGTTGTGGATCCACTGTGTCAGCGAGGGATTGGCGTGGACCGTGCTGGTGGACCGGTTCTAAGAGACTACTGGTGTTCACCAGAGCCCGCCGCAAAGCAGGATGGTCTTGCTGCGGCAGTAGCAACCAGGTCGTATCCACTAGCAACGGCTCAACCTCGCTGACTGCTGAGAAGGCATGGGACAGAAGGACTAGGCAGAGGCAAGGTCAGACGTAGCAGAAGGTCGGGGCAGGCGGCAAGGTTCGTAGTCAATGTGGATAGCAGGAGATCAGGTAACACAGGCTTGGACAACACTAAACGCTTTCACTGGCACAAGGCAACAAGATCCGGCAAGGGAGTGCAGGGGAAGTGAGGTGATATAGCCAGGGAGCAGGTGGAAGCTAATTAAGCTAATTGGGCCAGGCACCAATCATTGGTGCACTGGCCCTTTAAGCGTCAGAGAGCTGGCGCGCGCGCGCCCTAGAGAGCGGAGCCGCGCGCGCCAGCACATGACAGCTGGGGACCGGGACGGGTAAGTGACTTGGGATGCGATTCGCGAGCGGGCGCGTCCCGCTATGCGAATCGCATCCCCGCCGGCAATGTCAGTGCAGCGCTCCCGGTCAGCGGGTCTGACCGGGGCGCTGCAGGGAGAGAGACGCCGTGAGCGCTCCGGGGAGGAGCAGGGACCCGGAGCGCTCGGCGTAACAGTGGGTATCATTTTAATCCTATTGACCCACAAAATAAAGGAAACATGCAATTTTTACCATAAAAGTGTACTGCATAAAAATGAAACCTTTTCAATTTCCCCCACGCAAATAATACATTTTTGGTTGCGCCATACATTTAATGGTAAAATGATTCGATGTCATTAGGAAGGAAAATTGGTTGCGCAAAAAATTAGCCCTCATATGGGTCTGTGGATGAAAATATAATTTTTAGAATGCGAGGAGGAAAAAACGAAAATGCATAAATAAAATTGGCCTGGTCCTTAAAGGGTACCTCTCATCAAATAAACTTTTGATATATTTTAAATTAATGAATGTTGAATAACTTTCCAATAGCATGTTAATGAAAAATATGCTTCTTTCTATTGTATTTTTTCCGATCAGTCCTGGCAGCAAGCATTTCTGACTCACGCTGGAGTCCTAAACACTCAGAGCTGCCAGCCTGCTTTGTTCACAGCCAAACAGGCTGTGAACAAAGCAGGCTGGCAGCTCTGAGTGTTCTCCTTTGTGAACAAAGCAGACTGGCAGCTCGTAGTGTTTAGGACTCCAGCATGAGTCTGAAATGCTTGCTGCCAGGACTGGTAGGGAGACCCCTAGTGGTCATTTCTTCAAAGTGGAAAATTAAATAGAAAGAAGCATATTTTTTAATAACATGCAATTGTAAAGTTATTCTGCATATATTAATCTATAATATATCAAAAGTTTTTTTGATGAGAGGTACCCTTTAAGGGGTTAAGTGCACATAAATACAGTCAAATATACCATAATATATTAAAACCTTTATTTAAACATTATTACATGAAAATGTCTTAGTCACTCTCCTGTGTAAGCGCAAAACAGGTAGGTTTTCGTTTTCTGGGATACCACGATGTTAATACAAGAAGGGAAAAAAATGCTTATAAATCTACATTTTAGTGTAAAAAAGAATACAAAAAAAGTATGACATCATTAGGTGCTGTTCATTCTGTGATTTGATCTTCTTCTCCAACCTGTAGACCTCCAAATGGTGCAGTCTTGAAGGTCCATAGTTTGGAGACCACAGTTCTGCTGTATGTAATGTTACTGTAAACTCTGAAGAGCAGTACATCTTTCTTGTTTCTCAGACGCTGACTTGTCCTCTTCTATAAATGCTTTTTCTAATGTAGCCTGGAAGGAGCCCCAGAATTTTTCCTTAAAATCTCGACCAATGAAGACGTAGAGGATGGGGTTAATACAAGAATTCAGAACTATCAGGAGATTGGTGATTAAAAACCCATAATAAACTGAATAAAAGTCAAACAGACGACCTTCAAATGTAAGGAGAAGGGTAAACAGTCTGATAGGGAACCAACAGATAAAGAACGCGATGATGACAGCCGCAATGGTTTTAAGAGGCCGAGAAGATGCAAAGATGCGTTTCTTTTTGGAGTACAAGACGATCACAATGTAGCAGGAGACAATGATAATGAAAGGTAAAAGGAAGAATAAGACTAAGTCCAACATTGTCTTCATGGCCCAGTCAGATTCGTCTATTTTTAAAGTACATATCATCAGTTCATGAATTTCAGCTATGTCTGAGTATACTATAAAGGGTAACGACAGAGCAATAGAACCTATCCAAATGATCAGGACAATGATGAAAGCCAATCTTGGCCTCCGGTGGTTGTGGCACCATACGGGGAGCATCACACAGATGCATCGGTCCAAACTGATGACTGTGATCTGGAGGACGCTGACAATCAAATTAATACACAGTACCAATTGGGTTAGCTTGCACGTAAATGTTTCAAATGCCCAATATTTCAATAAAATTTGTGTGATGTTCAAAGGAAGCAAAAATGTGAAGGAGAAATCAGCCAGGGCTAAGCTGAGGAACCATATAACATTGACGGTCTTCTGGATCCTGAAGATGCCGAACCAGATGACGAGACCATTTCCAATGATTCCCAGTAAGCAAAACACCGAGTAGACCACCGTTAAGGCTATGTCTTCATATATGCTGGATGTACGGTTTCTATCTTGTACAATGTTTTCATTGAGTAAATAGTTTTTATCATAATTATCCGTAAATTTTGAACCGGTGCCATTTACCAGGGAAACAAAAAGTTTTGTATTCTCCATTATTTGTGTCTTCTGTGTCAAACACGCCTGGAATAGTCTCTGGAACATAAAATACAGCAAAATTAGATTGGCACATTATACTGTGTAACCACACACAGCTCTACAGTGGTTGACTAGTCTTCTGGATAAAAGGACACTAGCCATGTCACCGTGCGCAGGGATTGGTTACATTGTTATTGCACCATGTCCATATAATTGTTGAATGACTCAGATTTGGTTTTAAGAATTAACAATGTGTCCAAATCATAGTCAGTTCCTCTCAAATTCCAAGAAGTAAATTTTTCACCGGAGTACCCCTTTAAGTAGTGCTTATTGAGAACTACATTTAAAGGAGTACTCCTCTATAGAAAAACGTATCCCCTGTCCAAAGAACCACTGGGACCCCTGCTATCTCTCCTCCTGAATGGGGCGTGTCAACCACAGCACAAAGCGGTGCAACATGCCCCCTAACTGCAGCTCTATGGGATCTGCATAAGTTGGAACTAAAATAGTAGCCTGTGCTCTCTACTTACACCATTTAGGCTTAAGCTCTCATGACACTGTTTCCAGTTCACCGGTTGTCCTTCTTTGGGCTGCTTTTCTTAGGTACTAACCCAGCAGAACAGGAATACTCCACCAGAACTGCCATTTTGGAGATGCTCTGACCCGATCATCTAGACACCATAATACCATAATTTGACCCTCTTCAAAGTCACTTAGATCCTGTTCTTCCAACACATCAACTTCAAGCAAGAACTAACTGTTTACTTTCTGCCTAATATATCCCATGACTTGACAAGTCACGAGATATTGCTTTTCATTTCACCTGTCAGTCATTTTAATCTTATAGCTGATTGGTGTATATGATAATACTGCACAAATACTATGAGGCTTGTGGTCCCTTCCAAGTAATATATATTCTTCCTAGGCACTTCACAAAGCGTTAGCCATTACTTTAGTATACAGGGAGCCGAATATGACTGTCCCCATGATGTCATTACTTTCTTACTGCAAGCTTGTGGTTAATCATGTTGTAATGTTCACAGAAATGATTTCCTCGAGACAGCTCAGAGATTTCAGGAAGTTACTTTTTACTTCTTTTTTTAGGAAGAATGTTTTTTTTTTATATTACAATACTTTTGCTATATTATAGATGAATGTATACAGAATAACTTTCCAATAGCATGTTATTAAAAAAATATATTTAATTTTCCACTTTGAAAAAATGACCACTGGGGGTCTCCCTACCAGTCCTTTTTTTTTTTTTAAATATATTTCAGACTGATGCTGGAGTCCTAAATCTCAGACTGATGCCGGGACACAGGGAGCAGTGCTGGCAGGGAGCAATGCTGAGTTTGTCTGTGTCCCGGCTGCAGTCTGAGATTTAGGACTCCTGCATGAGTCTGAAATCTATAAAAAAATTAAAAAAAAGGACTGGTAGGGAGACCCCCAGTGGTCATTTTTTCAAAGTGGAAAATTAAATAGAAAGAAGCATATTGTTTTTTTTTAATAACATGCTATTGGAAAGTTATTTTTCATACATTAATCTATAATATATCATATATATATGTAATATTTTTTTTGATGAAGGGTACCCTTTAAAGCTCCATTTCTAACCTCCAAAGCCCCAGCAAAGGCAAAAAATACAATATTAAGAACATAGAGGACATAAGCTCCATTTTAGCCCAGTGTCTCCTTCTCATTTTTCCCTGCAGAGAAATTCTTCCGGCCACCCAAGAAATGCAGCAACAATGCCCAATTCTGCATCCTTATCCTATAGGCCCCAAAGGTCAGAGCCCCACTAATCATACATTGATTCGATATTAAGAGCTGCCATTACTGTGTAAGAAATAAAGCCCCCCCTTAGAGTGGGTTCACACTATGTTTTGATGATACGGTCACCAGATCCGGCTGGGGGGGGGGGTATACTGCGGTTTTAGGTCCGGTCTGAAAACCGGATAAGGGGCAAAAATTACTCGACTGGAGCGACAATATGACTGCTCATTCAAAGGAAGGAGATCGCGGCCGGTTCCGGCTGGGCAGCATTTTCACTCCCCATCCAGATCTGATGACCGTATCATCAAAACATAGTGGGAACCCACCCTTAGATATAGGAATTTAAGTTCTCTTTGGATGTTTTATTGGTATACTTTGGGGTAACTATGTTGGTGTTACATTAAAACTTGGTCAACAGAGACTAGATATATTTTTGAGGGATGCAGACCCATTTCTGAGGTCTGATGTTACCCTGTTCTTTTCTTCTCCATAACATACGTTGTTTTTATTTTTCTATAGATAAAGGAATCACTTCTAAAGGGAAGTAATCTCTATGTAAATATTACATATTTTTTCCATCTCGCTACTATACTTCACATTACTCAGATGTGCCCACCCTTACCTTTCCTTAAACTTTCCTAGGAATCAGTCAAATGTTTAGGGAGACCACCGTGCTGCCACACAACTCTATGTGAGCAGGATGGTCCCATGACTTACATTGTGAGTCCATCCTGTGACACAGAGCCGTGAAAGAACGAGCTAAGCGTGCATTTCTTTTGGCTCCATCTACTGATTGATCAGGGCCTAAACACTCTGACCCCATCTGATCAATTCTTTTCATATGTCTCTACGAAAAAAGTTTTCCTCATAATGACAGGAACACTTTAAGGAGTTCAAGTTCTCATAAAACCATTTCAACCCAATACCATAACAGAAAGAGTGTCATCAAATAATGTAGGGGTGAAAAGCTTATAATCTAATACCATACAAGTCAGAATTAGTATTCCAGGCAAAACCTTTATATATATATATATATATATATATATATATATATATCAACTGGCTCCAGAAAGTTAAACAGATTTGTAAATTACTTCTATTAAAAAATCTTAATCCTTCCAATAGTTATTAGCTTCTGAAGTTTTCTGTCTAACTGCTCAAGGATGATGTCATGTCCCGGGAGCTGTGCATGATAGGAGAATATTCCCATAGGAACTGCACAGCTCCCGGGACGTGAGTCATCAGAGAGCAGTTAAACAGAAAACAACAACTCAACTTCAGAAGCTAATAACTATTGGAAGGATTAAGATTTTTTTTAAAGAATTCATTTACAAATCTGTTTAACTTTCCGGAGCCAGTTGATATATAAAAAAAAGTTTTGGCCTGGAATACCCCTTTAATAGATAAATTGAGAAGGAACTGATCTGTAAATATGAGCTCCCACCATCCTATATTTTTTTTTTCAGTTCCTGCCTATTGCCAATCTATCCCTAACCCCCTCCCTGCTTTTAATTTTTCTTTTTATTATATTAAAAATAACTTTTTGTCTGCCTAGTGGTGTGCTCGCTACCAGGCAGACTTCCCCAGCAGGCACCACGTCACTGATGCCTGCTGGGGGGGGACTTCCGCCCTTAGCTTATCTACACAGGGTGCCTCCAGCTGTTTCACCACTACAACTCCCAGCTTGCCCTGACATCTATTGGCTGTAGTGAAACAGCTGGAGGCACCCTGTGTAGATAAACTATAAGTTAGTGCCATGTGGCACTACGGCGCTAGCCCGTACCCTCCGTCAAACCCCCATACCCCGTTCCCTCCATCACCCCGTTCCCTCCATCACAACCCCCCCCCACCCGCATATCCCGTTCCCTCCATCCCAACCCCCCCGCCCCGCATACCCCGTTTCCTCCGTTCTGATACCTGCAGAGTCCAGCCACGGGCGTGCAGGGACAGCGGCGGCGATGACAGTGCGGGAGGAGTGGCCTCCCAGCCAGTGGCCTGGAAGCCAATGCGCTCGCTCCTGCCTGTCTGATTGACAGGCAGGGAGCGAGAGCAGCCTAAATGAAAAAGGACTGATTGCCAGGCCAAAATCAGTCCTTTTTCAGGCGTGACGTCACCCAAGGCTGCAGCCGGCCACTAGGAGGGTGACCCCTAGTGGCCGTTTTTTAAACGTAAATTTCACCCTGATAGTCCAAAAATAAATAATGACAATATATTAGAGATATGTTGTAGTACATAAGTACTACAACATATCAAAAAATAAAGTTGGTGACAGTGTCCATTTAAATAATAGCCCCATAATACCAGGGTGATACATAATATTTAGGGGTGTAGCATTAGGGGTGCAGAGGTAATAGCTATACCATGACCCTGATACTTTAGGGGCCAAAAAGCCTCTCTGTTATTTAAGGCACCAACATTCTAAATGGAACATAATAGGTTGGGGTTCTATATTAATTTTACATTTGAGCCCTAACGATATCATTATCATAAATACACAGTAAAAACATCCAACATGATACTCACCAAACCTCTTCTCTTCTCTTTGTGTTACTTAGTACTGTACTCTGAATCCTTTTTATTCTCACTAACTTCTCATTTGTTTTGCTTCCTTATTTTATACATGGAAAATTGTATAATTTGTCATGGGATGATTGCAACAATATATTTTAAGTGAAATTATTTAGGATGTTGCAAGATGTTGTGTATTAGTCAGAGGAACGTTCATTGTGTGCTGCACAGAAAATGTACAGGGAGGAAGATGGTATTTGAATGGGTTGTCTGGTTTAGAATACCCTATTGAACAATACTAAGTCAATAGAGTAGGGGGTATTTCATTTAGGACCCTCATCTACTATTCCAACCAGAGATGTGTCCTTCTTGAGGACCTGTCGTTTTGAGCATTTCACAGTTGGCGTATTGCTCTCAATGAGTACAGTGTAATCATTTATTTGAACAAAGAGTAGAGTACTCCAGCTCACCACTGCACGGATCTGTGCCCGGCAAGACACTCCAATAGGAACAGCAAAAAGATGATCCAGCACTGCGATAAAAAAAAGCTTTATTGAAGATCACTGGACACAGGTAAAACTGACCATACCATTAGACGTGTTCTGAGTTCAAGCGCTCTTCCTCGGTGATGTCAATCTGTCCACAAAAAAAAAATGTTATGCATATTATTGCAAATCTTGTAATCAACCTGTTCCTTGGAGGGTGAATAGTTAATAGGAGAAAAGGTGACGATTTCTCCCACCGTACTAGCATATAAACCCTCACCTGTGGACAGATTGACATCACTGAGGAAGAGCACATGCACTCAAAACACGTCTGATGGTATGGTCAGTTTTACCTGTGTCCAGTGATCTTCAATAAATCTTTTTGTATCGCAGTGCTGGATCATCGTTTTGCTGTTTCCAATAATTTATTTCACCTATGGTGGTGCCGTAGTGTAATTGAACACTTGTTGCTTCTCAGAACACAACTTACCTCTGAGGATGCCATTAGAAGGACACCATATAATCAGCACAATGTCGGGGAGAAACAGGTATGGCTCAATGTGGTCAATGATCAGAAGAGAAATTAGATGACAAATATAGAACTTGTCATAAAAAGCCTGAAATGCTTGTAATTGCTTGGAATTAGTTTTTTGACCGTATTACACATATTACAAATTTAAAAAACTTTACAATTAGTAATAGAGATCTGCTAACTTTATTTGTTCCAGAGAAAAGGACAGCCATCCAGCAACAGTTAACGGGCACCTATGCATCTGCTGGGAGAGCTGTTTAAAAGGGGATTATTGGATTCCCTGAAGACCACTTCTCCTTTCTGACATGTGGTGGATGTTATTTTAGCACCTGGAGTTTGAGTTCTAGCCAAACCGAACTTTTAGCAAAGTTCTGACTAAAACTCAGGTTCCATGGGTTTGATTATCTCATCTCTAGTCTTGATAAAGGTCCGTGTTGAACAGAAACATTGCATGTTCCATAAATCAGCATCATACTTTTCTGCACGACCAGTCGGACAAGAAATATAAATTTTTTTAAATCGATCTTCACATTGACATATGAATATAAAAGATTAAATTTACCCACATAGAGGTGCTGTAGAATTTTCTAGTTAGAACTACACAAGCATGATATGAATGAAACTTTGAAGAATGCTCAGAAGCTGAGCCCCCTTTAAAGCCGGTGAGTAGAAATGAGCGAATTTACAGTAAATTCGATTCGTCACGAACTTCTCGACAGTTGGTGACTTATCCTGCATAAATTAGTTCAGCTTTCAGGTGCTCCGGTGGGCTGGAAAAGGTGGATACAGTCCTAAGAAAGAGTCTCCTAGGACTGTATCCATCTTTTCCAGCCCACGGGAGCACCTGAAAGCTGAACTAATTTATGCAGGAAAAGTCATCAACTGCCGAGCCGAGAAGCTCGTGACGAATCGAATTTACTGTAAATTCGCTCATCTCTATCGGTGAGTATTGGCTGCTATCAGCAGCCAGGACTCACTTCCAATGGCAGTCACAACAATGTCCGGCATTACACCTTTAGATCCCATAATCAACTAAAATGGGTAAAATACAGTTGTTGGATAGTTATGGTGGCTGATCGGGACCTATGCTGTGAAATCACAGTTCCTACTGCCTCTATGCCATTGGATCGGCACTCTAAAAATACTTACCTAATTTTTTTCTGGAAAGATGGTGACTTCACCTGTTCCTTAAAGCAGTACTACCTTCTCCTTTTGTTATATATAAACCAGTATGAGACTTACATTATTTTTTTATATGTTGGCAAACATTTATTGAACTTCACACCTCTTAGAACTATTTCCCCACAAAGTTTCCTCTCTTTTCTTTTACAATAGATACCTTCTCTAATTCATAAACAACTGAAAGTCCTGTTACTATTTATCCCAATAGAAACATTCTCTATGAGTAGAAACTTTGTTTCCCTCTGAATAGACGTCTCAATCTCTTCATATTTATGACATCTAATTTCTTGGTATCAGTGAATCATCTGCTTTGTCATCTCCTTTGGGTGCTGGGTGACATTTATATCGAAGGAAAACATATGTCTGTGCCACGGGGAGCAGACTCCTAGCAACTGGCATTATGGGTATGGGAGGATATGCTCTCGTGCTGTGCAACTGTCCTATTCCCTAAAACAAATGCAGTTTACAGGTGATAGATTCCTGCAAACTGTGTTTTGTTCTATGGGAGGCAGTCACCCAGCACCATCTGATGGGCAGATAAGTATACACCAAGTAGTAGCTCTCATGAACTTTACACATTCTGATTCGGAAGGTCACCAGTAGTGTTTAAAAAAATGTTTTGTGATGTCCAACAGGCCCCAATAAAGATATTAAAGGAGTACTCCAACTTAGTAAAATGCACCCCTATCCAAAGGATAAGTGTCTGATCACGGGGTCTGGCGTGTTGAGACCCCTACGATCTCCTTCCAGGCGCCTCAGCTCCCCCCATGAAATGAAGTGGTGGCCAACAAACCCCCTCCATGCATCTTTATGGGAGAGGAAGAGATACACAAATGCTGCATCTCCGGCTGTCCCATAAAAATGAATGGAGAGGGTGTGTCAACTATCACTTTGTGCTGTGGTTCTCATAGCTCCTTTTATGGGGATAGCCAAGGCACCAGACAGGAGATCACAGGTGTCCCAGTGATGGACTTTAATCTGGAGTACTCCTTTAAAGGGAGTAATGACAGCGGGGTACTGCAGCCAAGATCCCGGGGGTCCCCAGCGGCGGGACCTCTGCGATCAGACATCTTATCCCCTATGCTTTGGATAGGGGATAAGGTGTCTAGTGGTGGAGTACCCCTTTAAGGGGAATTTCTTTTCCTACTGCTTTAAAAGGGCTTTAATGTAGTTGTTTTGGTATCTATACCTGCACTTATCATAGCTGGAAAAAAATGAACCTCTAATAGTGTAAATAATTGCTTTTCTAACCAGCTCAACTACACAGCAATCCAATTGTTGCAGTTTAAAGCATTGGCCTGCTGACAATTGCAGACTGCTGTGGTGTTTCCCAGAAAGAAGCAAAAAGATTTGGCTGTGCACCAAAAACATTCTGCTTCTGTCAGGGAAACCCCATGACTGTTAGCAGAGACAAGGCTGAAGAGTATGATGGTAAGAATGATTTTAGTTCTTTTTCTTTTTTTGTTCACATTTTTGGCTAAGTAGTAGAAGCCATCATCTATTAGCTTCCATGACTAAGCCTGGGATAAGCATTAGTATGTAAAATGGATAATGCTACTATTACTCTAGTACCCACCAGCTGCAGAGGTACTGGAGTATCAGAAAAAGTCCCCACACATATTTTATTTTAAATTGAAATGTGAAAATGAATTATTGATATATTTAGCCAAACTTTATTTTGCACTATTTCTAATTAAGCAAATTAAAAAAGCAAAAACAAGATGTTTAGAAATCTATGATTTTATAATAAAATTCATGTAGCACACAGTAATTGTATGCTGTTCATCCTATTACTTTTTTTTTCTCTGTAATCTTGAGATGACCTTTGAAGAGACGTACACCTCTCTTGCTTGTCATAGATGGACTTGTCCTCTTCTATAAATGCTTTTTCAAACTTAACTTGAAATGAGCCCCAGAACTTATCCTTGAAATCTCGACCAATGAAGACGTAGAGGATGGGGTTTATAGAAGAATTTATGGCCATCAGGAGAATAGTGGTTAAAGAGCCATAATAAAGGACATGATCATCAAACATACATTTTTTAAATACAAGAAGAAGGTTAAACAAAAATAGGAAATAGGAATAGGAAACCAACAGATAAAGAATGCAGTGATGACAGCCACAATGCTTTTAAGATGTCGAGAAGATGCAAACATGTGTTTCCTTCTTATATACAAGACAATTACAATGTAACAGGAGACATTGATGACAAAAGGTAGGAGGAAGTAGAAAACAAGGCCCAATATCGTCCTCCACATCAAGCCATTGTCATCTACCTTTAAAATACATAGTGTCATATTATTATTATCCATCATGTCTGTGTATATTGTGAAGGTTATAGCCACAACAGATGAAATTATCCAAATGACCAGGACAATAATGAAAGCCAATCTTGGCATCCGGTGGTTGTGGCACCATACGGGGAGCACGACAGAGATGCATCGGTCTATACTGATGACGGTAAGGTGGGCGACACTGACGCACAAATTAATATACAGTGACAATTGGGTTAATTTGCACAGAAGTGGTGAATGTCCTAATAACATTTTTGCAAAGTTTAAAGGAAGGAAAAATGAAAAGGAGAAGTCGGCTACGGCTAAGCCAAGGAACCACACCACGTTGACCATCTTCTTCATCCTGAAGATGCCCAACCAGATAACAAGACCATTTCCAAAAGTTCCTAGTAAGCAAAATACTAAGTAGGCTGTCGTGAAGCATATGTCATATATCCTGGATTTATGATTGCCGTCTTGTACATTGTGGTCAGTTACTGTATAGGTTTCCTTATGATCTGTATTTTCCATGATCTTTTGTCGTTTGTGTCAAAAATGGCAGACATTTTTTTCTAGAAAACAAAATATTAATATAAACTAGGAAATTAGATGCACATGTTGTACTGTATAACCACAAACAAATTTAGAGGGATAGCTAGCCTTATGGAGCCTATATGCTAATGATAACACCATAGCATAGCATATTGGCCGTGCTACTGTGCTTCTGTGCTTGGGGACTGACATCATATTATTGATGTACTTGTGTCCATATCAGCACTAACAGATTAAGATTTGGTTCAATGTAATAAGAACTGATGCTGGATACAAATTATTTCAGTTCTTCTTTGATTTCTAATAGTAAAACTAAGCCTTATTAGCATTAAAGGGATACTCCGGTGAAAACCTTTTTTCTTCTAAATCAACTGGTGGCAGAAAGTTAAACATATTTGTAAATTACTTCTATTAAAAAATCTTAATCTTTCCTGTACTTATTAGCTGCTGAATACTACAGAGGAAATTCTTTTCTTTTTGGAACACTCTCTGATGACATCACGAGCACAGTTCTATCTGCTGACGTTATTATAATAATAAGAATAATGCTTTATTTATTGTTGGCCTTAGTGGGATTTGATCCCAAGTCCCCAGCACTGCAAGGCAGCAGTGCTAACCACTGAGCCACCATGATGCCCTTAGCATACATCTGCTATGCATGGTTGCTAAAATGGACAGAGATGTCAGCAGAGAGCACTGTGCTCGTGATGTCATCAGTGTTCCAAAAAGAAAGGAATTTCCTCTGTAGCATTCGGCAGCTAATAAGTACTGGAAGGATTAAGATTTTTTAATAGAAGTAATTTACAAATATTTTTAACTTTCTGCCACCAGTTGATTTAAAAGAAAAAAGGTTTTCACCGGAGTACCCCTTTAACATTTCCATTGGATGTTACCAATGGGGCTGCTTAGTGAAACTCACTAAAAGTCCCTGTGCATCAACTGGTGAGTCAACCACAGCAGAGATGTATGTCCAGCCGCTCATAGAAGAGGGCAGGCCCTGCTTTAGGTCAAATGATCTACGGTACAGCATTATGGTGCAGATGGTTTGAGCTGAATGGAAAATCTCTGCTTCCTTATTTCTTTCACTTGTGTACCCCAAATAAACCCTCTAACTAACCCAAAAAAGAACCCAGTAGATCTTTTTAGAACACTAAATGATATTCATCTAGCCTTAGAGACAAATCACAGACAAATATAATAGAATTGCGATATGGGTACTGTCATTATGTGAGACAAGACTGTAAAAGAATTTCTAAAATAACCCTATGGCCCTTTGGCGGGGCAAAAAAAATCTTAGCTGTGACAGGGAAGATGATAAAAGGAGTTAGATTAAAGGGGTAAAGTCACCCGACAGTGGACCAATGTTTCGGAGTTCTTGCATCTGTCTAATCAGTACAGAAAAGGATGCTGGGTGGTTGCAGAGAGGCCATTTTCATGGCACTAAGAGGATAAAGATTTTCCTATATATACCATGCAGACATTTATAGGGTCTTCCCTTTGTTTTTGTTAGTTTTTTTTAATAATTATGAAAATTAGGACATTTTCACTTTCAGTGATGATCAAGAACTAATATGATTGGTTTTTAGTGAATGTAGTAATGGAAAGGGGAATAGGTTCTAATTTGTATAATACAGTAACCCATAATTAGATAATTATAAGCTCCCCTTATAAATTAATAATGTACTATTTAATGTACTATTTAATAATGTGCTATTTAATTAACTAAATCACTAAAGTCTTATATTTTTTTCTTATATTTTTGTTTAACATATTTTTTACAGGGAATAACATTTTTTTTAACTGTTTTATGTGTCCATATTATAAAGAAAATATTATTTTCCGATGTATAATAGTTGATCTAATAAAATAGGCTTGCATTGAGGGGGCAGAGCGTGACGTCACACGGGGGCGGAGCCGTGATGTCACCATGTTCCGTCCCTGTGATCGCCAGTAATCAGCTGATGCTAACAGGGTGCGGTGTGGAAGATCACGGGGGTCTCCAGCGGCGGGACCCCCGCGACCAGGCATCTTATCCCCTATCCTTTGGATAGGGGATAAGATGTCTCAGCGCCGGAGTACCCCTTTAAGGCAATATCCTCCAAAATTTGGAAGGGTTGGGATAGCTACTCAGGATCAATCACAACAATGTGAGGATCAGTGGAGTGAGTAAGGAGCCGCGTGGGTTCATTCTTTCTACCTTTCTTTGCTCTTTTCCTTTCCCCTACTATATCTTATTGTTCTCTTTCTTTTTTTTTTTCTTTTTTTTTATTTGTCTCTATTATTGGAGCTTTTCTCCAATATATCTCATACTTCTCGCTATCATAATACACTCTGCGGCCACAAGAATCGAAAGGATTACACAAGCTTCCAGGTTACAATATTCTTTTTCTTTTTTCTCAATGGAACATACGACTTAAGACAATCAGATTATTAGGCACAAAGAATACCTAGAGATATTTCTTTTATTTCTTTTATATACCATAGGATAACTATTTTGTTTTTAACATTGTTTCTATCATTTATACAGCTTGGAGACACTTTATTGATGATGGCTAACTGATATACATGTCTTAATTAAGCCTTATTGCTGTTATGTTCAACATGGACAAGTGAAGACGGGAACCTATGAGAACTGTCACCAAACGCCTTATTTTCAATGTTCTCCTGATCTATGTTTCCCCTTGTTCTCTAAATGTTATTGGAGTTATCTGGTGTCTTAGTTTTTTTCTTTGGAATTTTTATTTTTTTTTACATTTTTCAAAAATAAACAATTATATATATATATATATATATATATATATATATATATATATATATATAAAAAGGCACTATCCTCCAAATTGTACAAGAAATACTCTTTAACTCCTTAAAGGAATACTGTAGGAATACTGTAGTGGAATATATGTTATATATATATGATATGTTATAGATTGAAGGGGGTCCAACCACTGTGACCCTCCACAATCTCCTGTATGGGGTTGCAAAAGGGGGGGGCTTCATCCCCGCAAAATGTGCCTGCCGACACGCCCCCTCCTTGTATCCCATAGAGATACATGGAGGGGTGTGTTTGCCATGGCTTCCTCACTATTAGTAGAAAACATTATATTAGGTATTCATCAAAAATCTGAAGAAAAATGAAACAGCCAGTCACTTACCAAATAGTTCTTTCTTCAGGCTTTATTTCATGCCGATAGAAATACTCACATATGTGGGGAATACAAAGGGAAGAGCAGGAGGGTACAGTGGCAACAACCTCGTTTCGCACACTTAAGTGCTTCGTCCGGCCAGTGGCAACAAGCTCCGTTTCGCACACTTAAGTGCTTCGTCCGGCCAGTGGCAACAAGCTCCGTTTCGCACACTTAAATGCTTCGTCCGGCCAATGGCAACAAGCTCCATTTCGCACATTTAAGTGCTTCGTCCTGCCAGTGGCAACAAGCTCCGTTTCACACACTTAAGTGCTTCATCCGGCCAGTGGCAACAAGCTCCGTTTCGCACACTTAAATGCTTCGTCCGGCCAGTGGCAACAAGCTCCGTTTCGCACACTTAAATGCTTCGTCCGGCCAGTGGCAACATGCTCCGTTTCGCACACTTAAGTGCTTCATCCGACCAGTGGCAACAAGCTCCGTTTCACACACTTAAGTACTTCGTCCGGCCAGTGGCAACAAGCTCTGTTTTGCACACTTAAATGCTTCGTCCGGCCAGTGGCAACAAGCTCCGTTTCGCACACTTAAGTGCTTCATCCGGCCAGTGGCAACAAGCTCCGTTTCATACACTTAAGTGCTTCGTCCGGCCAGTGGCAACAAGCTCCGTTTCGCACACTTAAGTGCTTCGTCCGGCCAGTGGCAACAACCTCGTTTCGCACACTTAAGTGCTTCGTCACACTTAAGTGCTTTGTCCGGCCAGTGGCAACAACCTCCGTTTCGCACACTTAAGTGCTTCATCCGGCCAGTCGCAACAAGCTCCGTTTCGCACACTTAAGTGCTTCATCCGGCCAGTGGCAACAAGCTCCGTTTCGCACACTTAAGTGCTTCGTCCGGCCAGTGGCAACAAGCTCTGTTTCGCACACTTAAGTGCTTCGTCCGGCCAGTGGCAACAAGCTCCGTTTCACACACTTGAGTGCTTCGTCCGGCCAGTGGCAACAAGCTCCGTTTCACACACTTAAATGCTTCGTACGGCCAGTGGCAACAAGCTCCGTCTCGCACACTTAAGTGCTTCATCCGGCCATATGGCTGGACGAAGCACCTAAGTGTGCGAAACAGAGCTTGTTGCCACTGTACCCCCCTGTTCTTCCCTTTGTATTCCCCACATATGTGAGTATTTCTATCGGCATGAAATAAAGCCTGAAGAAAGAACTATTTGGTGAGTGACTGGCTGTTTCATTTTTCTTCTGATTTTTGATGAGAACCTGCTATATATTTCTATAGCCAGAGCACCACCAATATAACATTAGCAAGTACCAATACTTGAGAGCCCTTGTCCCGATATCCCCAGCATATAAGGAGGGATAGCAGCAGTGCCGAACGGACTATTTTCTGTGTGTGTTTCGAATTATATAAGGTATACCGATCAATGCTGTAGACATAGATATTGCTCTTACCACTAATAGCAGATATAACTTGAGTAAAGGTTGGGCAGGATGGAATCACCATCACTTATGAGCATAATACTTAATTCCTCCTCAAGAATACATGGTAATTGGGATTTAGAAATGATTTATTGTTCATTACATTTGGAGCGCTGTGGATTTCTCTTTTATTTGCTATATGGATCCTTTTAGTTGCTTTCATAAAGTATTACATTGTTACATTAGTAGAAATGGAAAAAGACATGTCCATCAAGTTCAACCAAAGAGGGGAGAAGATAAAGTGAAACGGTATGAGGGGATGAAGGGGATGGGATGTGATTCCAAATTTCTACCTATGCATTAAAGGGGTTATTTCTGGAGTAGAAAAAGTCATACCTGTTCTATTCCTTCGCGCTCCTCTCCTGCTTAGTAGTTGTCTCGGCAGAATACAGTTCAGAGATGGAAGGGTACAGGGCTACTCACGATCCTCAAGTATGGGCGATATCCTGCCCACACATGGGGGAGATTTACCAAAACCTGTCCAAAGGAAAAGTTGCTGAGTTGCCCATAGCAACCAATCAGATCGCTTCTTTCATTTTGCAGAGGTCTTGTTAAACAGGAAAGAAGCAATCTGATTGGTTGCTATGGGCAACTCAGCAACTCTTCCTCTGGACAGGTTTTGATAAATCTCCCCCATGATGTCCAAAATCATAAAGATGTTGGCACAACATGGGTAACATCATGCAGCCATTGGTCATGGTGTGTGGGAGTTGTTTCATTCATACATAATGATCGTGAGAGGTCCCGTCCCCTTTCATCTTGAAATCGGAATAAAATGTGACATCACAGCCCCGCCCCCTCAATGCAAGTCTATGGGAGGGGGTGTGGCTGCCAACACACACCCCCTCCCATAGACTTGCATTGAGGGGGTGGGGCGTGATGTCACGAAGGGCAGGAATGTGACGTCATGAGCCCCCGGCACCGGCTCTAAGTGTTTGGAACATTTTTCCTCAGGATGATGCTCATCCACACACAGAAAGGGTTTTCCAGAAATGTCTCTGCCAGATTGGAACATCTTCTTGGCCTACTGGATCACCAGATTTATCACCAATCAAGTATTAATGGCAGGTCAACTTTGGCAACCTTATGGGTACATGAACACTAGAACATAAATATTATCATACAAATTGCAAAAGCAAATGGAATAACTTATGTCTATAAATAAATGTCTTATACTGACAAAACAAATGAAATGTGTGTACAAAGATGACATCAGCAACTTTATTCTAATGTATATAGGCACCTTAAAAGGGGGGGGGGTCAAATCAGCTGGTGCCGGAAAGTTATACAGATTTTTAAATTACTTCTATATATAAAGATCTTAAAGGGGTATTCCAGGCCAAAACCTTTTTTGTTTATATATCAAATGGCTCCGGAAAGTTAAACAGATTTGTAAATTACTTCTATTAAAAAATCTTAATCCTTCCAATAGTTATTAGCTTCCGAAGTTGAGTTGCTGTTTTCTGTCTAACTGCTTTCTGATAACCTGGAGCTGTGCAGTTCCTATGGGGATATTCTCCCATCATGCACAGCTCCCGGGACGTGACATCGTCATTGAGCAGTTAGACAGAAAACTTCAGAAGCTAATAACTATTGGAAGGATTAAGATTTTTTAATAGAAGTAATTAACAAATCTGTTTAACTTTCCGGAGCCAGTTGATATATATAAAAAAAAGTTTTTGCCTGGAATACCCCTTTAATCCTTCCAGTACCTATATGCTTCAGAGGAAGTTGTGTAGTTCTTTCCAGTCTGACCACAGTGCTCTCTGCTGACACCTCTGTCCATGTCGGGAACTGTCCAGAGCAGGACAGATTTGCTATGGGGATTTTCTCCTACTCTGGATAGTTCCTGACATGGACAGAGGTGTCAGCAGAGAGCACCGTGTTCAGACTGGAAAGAACTACACAGCTTCCTCTGAAGCATACAGCAGCTAATAAGTACTGGAAGGATTAAGATTTTTAAATAAAAGTAATTTACAAATCTGTTTAACTTTCTGGCTCCATTTGATGTGAAAATATATATATTTTTTTTAAATCTGAAGACCATAGCTTACAGCAAGTGAATAGTGTCATGACATTTTTTTTTGGAAAAAAGGAACAATTCCAGGAGTAAGGAGAAGTCTTATTATTATTTATTTTATTTTATTTTTTGCTTTATTGATAGTTTCTTCTTTACGGTGATTTCTATTTTAAGAGCAGTAAGATTGAACTTTTTTTTAAATGGAACTACGAATTAATAAAAAAAAACATGAATAAGCACATATACCTAAATAAGTACATACGAGATCCTTCGAGCTGATAAATATTTTTCAAACATAAACAATAGGTCCAAGCCCTTTGCTAAATACATAGACCCGTGTTTCCCAAACTTGCAAAACTACAACTTCCAACATTCTTGGATGCTGGGAGTTGTAGTTTTATAAAAGCTACGGGCGGAGATCAAGTCCTGGGGAAAAAAGTGTGGGGACTCACCCACTCGAGGGCTGCTCCTGCAGGACTCCTGATAATGGGAACGGTGTTCCTGCTTTGAAAAAAGTGCAGGAACTCAGTTCCCATGCCTTCCTGCTGGACTTGAGCCTTTGCTACGGGACATCCTGGTTGGGGAACACTGATATAGACTAAAAACATAAATTCACAGACTACCAGATGATATTGCACATTATGCTTTAACACGTGTTCATTTAAAGGGGTACTCTGCTGCTTAGTGTTTGGAACAAACTGGAGCCGGCGCCGGGAGCTCAGGATATCATAGCCCCGCCCCCTCAATGCTCAAAGTTGTCTTTCCCCTTCCGTATTATGGCCCCAACAGTGCTCACTGGAACAGTGAGAAGCTTAGAAATGCCCCTGTAACCAACGCCATTGTTATTGTTTGTTCTTGAGGGTCTTGAGACAGCTCTTTGCTTTTACCCATCATGAGATGTGTCTTGTGTTACACCTCGGCAATAAGAGACATTTTTGTAGCCATCAGTTGGGACTGAAACAGCTGACATTAGTTGACAAGGAGCTGGATTGATTTACATTACTGATAGATTTTAACTGTTGCCTTGGCTCTCCTGGCCTTTTTGTACCTCCCTTTCTTCATGTGTTCAATATGTTTTCCCTGTGTCATTTAACATTATTACACATAACTTAAAGGGGCACTCCGGTCCCAAGGCATCTAATCCCCTATCCAAAGGCGGGGGTCCCGCCGCTGGGGACCCCCGCAATCTAGCATGCAGCACCCACGTGAAAGCACTGCCGGAAGCACTGGAGGCTCTCAGATTTATGCCTCTTGACCACAGGGACGGAGAATCGTGATGTCACGCCCCGCCCCCTCAATGCAAGTCTATGGGAGGAGGCGTGACAGCTGTCACGCCCCCTCCCATAGACTTGCATTGAGGGGGCGGGGCGTGATGTCACACGGGGGCGAAGTCGTGACGTCACGATACTCCGTCCCCAGCCACGGGACCCCCACGATCAGACATCTTATCCCCTATGCTTTGGATAGGTGATGAGATGTCTTGGGGCCGGAGTACCCCTTTAATTTCTGACCTTTTTTTTTTTAAATCCATGTATTATTTGGCGTTTTACACAAATTTGATGAAAATTTCATGTCAATTACATCGGTGAATATATATTTAGTGTGAAAAATTGTGACATCCTTTGGCTGTCCGGGCATGCTGGGAGTTGTAGTTTTGCAACAGCTGGAGGCACCCTGGCTGGGAAACACTGTCCTAAACTAACACTAAAAGCAATAAACCCAGCTTTATAATAATGCTATTATCTGGATATATTTCTCAATCCTCCTGATACTTCTACTAAGTGCATACAGTAAATAATTGTTCATATGTATTATTAATTCAGTTGCTAATACAACATGATTCAAATTATATAGTGAAATGTTCCTGAAATATTTGTCTTTTTAAGCTTCTTATAAACAAGTGTTTCACTCAAGTACTTAAAATTGTGAAATCACGAGAGCATTAAAGGGGTTATCAAGGGGAAAAAACTTATTTATATATATATATCAAATCAACTGGCTCAGGAAAGTTAAACAGATTTGTAAATTACTTCTATTAAAAAAAATCTTAATCCTTTCAATACTTATGAACTGCTGAAGTTGAGTTGTTCTTTTCTGTCTAAGTGCTCTCTGATGACACCTGTCTCGGGAACTGTCCAGAGTAGAAGCAAATCACCATAGCAAACCTCTTCTACTCTGTGCAGTTCCCGAGACAGACAGGGGTGTCAGCAGAGAGCACTGTTGTCAGACAGAAAAGAACAACTCAACTTCAGCAGCTGATAATTATTGGAAGGATTAAAGATTTTTTAATAGAAGTAATTTACAAATCTGTTTAACTTTCTGGAACCAGTTGATATATATAAAAAAAAAGTTTTTTCCTGGAATACCCCTTTAACATAAATAGACATAAATGTATTAAAAACAGGCGTAGATAGGTAATCTATATATGAGAAACAGATGCAAGGCTGTGGTGTTAGGGATCAGAGTTGTGACATGGCTCCTAAATCCAATCCAGGGGCCTACAGATCTATAAGGGGACCAGTTTGTGTGGGGAACAAGGAAGCATCGGTGATAAGCAGGGGCCTGGACCATCAGCATGGCAACTGTAGGGGCTCAGGGTACATAATTATTGTTATATCCAACCCCTTTAAAGGGGGACTCCCGTGGAAACCTTTTTTTTTATTTTATTTTTTTTTATTTAAATCAACTGGTGGCAGAAAGTTAAACAGATTTGTAAATTACTTCTATTAAAAAATCTTAATCCTTACAGTACTTTTTAGGGGCTATATACTACAGACGAAATTATCTTCTTTTTTGATTTCTCTGATGTCATGACCACAGTGCTCTCTGCTGACATCTCTGTCCATTTTAGGAACTGTCCAGAGCAGGAGAAAATCCCCATAGCAAACATATGCTGCTCTGGACAATTCCTAAAATGGACAGCAGAGGTCAGCAGAGAGCACTGTGGTCATGACATCAGAGAAATCCAAAAAGAAAAGCATTTCCTCTGTAGTATACAGCTCATAAAAAGTACTGGAAGGATTAAGATTTTTTAATAGAAGTAATTTACAAATCTGTTTAACTTTCTGGCACCAGTCGATTTAAAAAACAAAACAAAAAAAAAGACGGGAGTACCCCTTTAATGTCCAGGCAACACATTTCAATAGGATTGAGGTTGGTCCTACACTGGGCAATTGCAGCATCTTTATTGTTTTATGTCTCAGCCATTCTGTTGTAGATTTAGTTAATAAAGGGGTACTCCGCTCCGAGACATATTATCCTCTATCCAAGTGTTTTGAACATAGGGATATCTTCAGGGATATCTGGGTTCGGGTGCCCGTGGACACGGCTGGACCCCCGCGATCAGTCATCTTAGCCTCTATCCTTTGGATAGGGGATAAGATGTCTATGGACGGAGTACCCCTTTAAAGGGTACTCCGCTGCTCAGCGTTTGGAACAAACTGTTCCGAACGCTGGAGCCGGCGCCGAGAGCTCGTGACAGTTTGTTCCAAACGCTGAGCAGCGGAGTACCCCTTTAAAACCCTTTACTGGACCAGCACAGGTTTAAAGTGTGGCTCATGTCAGCACATGGGCTGAAGACAGCTAGTTTCTGTTTTTTAAAGGGGTATTCAGGCTAAATACATCTTATCCCCTATCCAAAGGATAGGGGATAAGATGTCTGATCATGGGGGGTTCAGCGATGAGCACGGGCGCTTGAACCCAGTGTTCTGAACATACGGAGCTTGTATCGGGGATAAGATGTCTAGGAGCGGAGTACCTTCAACCAAATCCAGGGCCAGACCGGGAACAAAAAAAGGCCAGGGCATTTTAGACTAAGCAGCCCATGCCCCCTCCATTCATGTCTATGGGAGGGGGTGTGGTGTGATGTCACAAGGGGGCGTTGCGTGACTTCACGTCTCCAGTCCTGGAAACACAGAGGTTTCCGAGACTGGAGCAGCAGCCCAGCATAGAATGCGAGATCAGACATCTTTTCTGAGGCACTTACACCACTGATCAGAGCTTGTCTGACTGATTCTAAAGAGATGAGTGGTGGAAATGACGGTCTGGGTCCCAGATCAGAGTAGAAGCCGTCTATGAGTTACTGAATGCAACTGCACTGTAATCACTTATATGTCGGTAGTGTTAGCGGTATGGGGGTGTTATTTGGGCATTAAAAACCATTGGTCATGTGAATTTCACCTGCTAAATGGCAGACACGGTCTAAAAGGGATTATTGTGATCATTTAAGGCAATCCTAGTGATGAGCAGCATTGCCCATATTCGAACTTGCGATATTTCACAAATGTAGAGATGAATATTCGTCCTATATTCTCAAATTTTGCATATTTGTTATATTCGCATATGCAAATATTCTATATAATCGCGTATTCAAGGAAGAAAACAGTGAGGGGGTGGGCAACTTTCCTATTGGTTGCCAGGGATGTTGTTGATAACCTCTGACAAGTGTATTTGCATCATTCGAATTGGCCCACAAGTGAAAAGAAGGAATATGTAAATATACGCATATGCGGGAGAAAAGTGAATATTCGCAATTTCGAATATATGGCGAATATATTTGCAATATTGGCGAATTTGCGACATTCGTGATGAAAATTCGAAATGCGAATATTCACGCCCAACACTAGTAGTGAATTGAACCTGTTGATGTCCTGAAATGCGCACTTGCATATAAGAACCCCACCCTTGGGAAAAGTTATTTCAATGAGACTACGTGAGCCTATGAAATGGTATAATACCTACACTCTTCCTCGGAATAATATATATAAAAACCAATTAGAAACCGGCAACAAAACTCCTGTACCAAATGCTCTTACAATTGTCACCAAAAACCAGTGAACACCAATAATTGCAAAAATATAAATACATTTTATTAAACAGCTTACCAAAAATCACAATACAAAAAAGGACAGATGACCCCAACCCCTAAAAAAACATGTACCCCAGATATAGCAACGGTACCCTGGTACTGGATTACATTAAATTACAATAACAGGAACAATGCACAATAACAATCAATCCCCCTTAGCAATGGTTTGGCAATGACTGCATCAATGAAATTATAATCACATACAAAGAGAACATAGTTCATTACCTATAGCAGGTATGTTCCCACCAGCCATCCAGGGACACCGTGCACCCTCAACGGACATCGTTTCGTGGGTCTCCCCACTTCGTCAGGAGGTGCTAACATCTCACCATTTTGATCCTTATATATGCCTCCATATTCGGCGCGCCCCGGAACCGGAATCCGGATCCCGCCGCGCCACTGAGTTTCCGCCGTCATGTGACCATGACAGCTTCCACCCATACGTGGCACATGGGGATCCGAACTTCCGCCCCGGAGTCACGATGCGCGCGCACCCAGAGGATCAATGGTTAGTGGAAGTACATATAAGAGTCTATTTCAATGCAATTGAACATAGTTCCCTGGATGGCCAGTAGGTGTCACTCAAATCGCAACCATAATATAACCAATAACATTATAGAAGGAGCCTAACAGGAATAAACATATTACACATGAATCTCAACAAAAATATCACTATAAATATTACCATTTTCCCAAAAAGGAATCACGTGCATATACGGTACATCACAATTCATTAATAATGATACATTAATTATTCTTAAAGGTATAAACAACCAGGTCTATATTCTTCATAATAGAGGGGATATATACAATAAATTAATTAGAGGGGGTAAATCAATTCACATTTTCCATGATAGAAGAGGTATATACAATCATAACAATCTATCAATCTTAATAATTCATAATAATTCATAATACAACTTCACCCTAAACATTACATCCTAAAAATGAATAACCCGTGTGATAATCGGAAATTATACACACCAAAGTAGTATAATATAAAATAAATATAAATATCATAACCCATTTACATTTAATTATATATACACATACATCTACACAAATCACCTACAGAACTGAAATATCAAAAACTATCTACCCCAAACGATATAATTCATGAAAAATGTGACAAATATTACATAATATAAATAAATGTTCAATATGTATAAGTAATCAATCCTCACCTCTAAATCCCATAACAATAATATCATAAACCCCCCCCCCACCATAAGACAACCCAATATCACCACCCTTTCCCAGTTGACCATTCTACAGTGTATACAAAATACCAATACAATATAGTCATTGATAGGATCTAGTGATACCTTAAATATTTAGTGTATAATATAAGATAATGGCATCAATGATGCTCATACAACCGATCAGCTGTCACCCCCCCCCCCCCAGTCAAAACATAACTAAAGTACAAAACCATCCCACCATAAAGTGATCAAGATAATCCAAATAAATTATATTATGTTGTCACTACTAATAGTGACACTAATAAATCACTATTACGAAATGTGTTCCCTCCCCATTAATTGTGCATTAGGAGGACCAAGTCCATATAAATTCATTAGGTAACCAAATAACTAAATATTATAAGTGTATAGGTGTGTAAAACCCCCAAGACCCCCCCCCCCACAAACACACCCCCCTCGCACATCACCCCATACTCACACCATCACCATACCATCCCCCTGTGTCCCATTAACCCACACATACGTCTATATACCAACACAAGTGACACACTCACTCCCCATACCCCGATAGGGGGTATCAGAAGATATTTCCCCATCTCATACCCACGGCAATATCCACATAGAATAAGCCAACTCTTCCATATTATTCCATATTAACAACTTGATGCCATCATTCCTTATTGGAATAACCATAATTCACAACAACACAATATTATATTGATCTCCCGTTATATCCTTCTTTATATCTTTCTTTCTTTACGTCTTTCTTTCTTTTTAGCCATCCGGGATCCTAATCCGGTCTCAAATCCACTAGGAACAAAATAGGTAAGGAATCTCTAGGGTCGTGTCTAGAACGAAAAATAATAAATTAAAATCACATAAAATAACATCTTATAAAAATGCACTGAAGCTCAGGTTCTCATTCAATCCTTTAGGGTTTAATGTATTCAATTTTACGATCCATTTAGTCTCCTTCTGTTGTAATATCCTTGTCATATTATGGCCCCGATTGCCACTATACACCCTATCGATGCCTTGAAACCTAAGTAATCTCCAGTTGTTTTGATGGCAGTCCCTAAAATGTCTCGCAACTGGTTTCCATTTCAGTTTTTCTGGGTCAAGGCGGGTACTGTTTTTGATGTTCCTTATATGCTTCAATATCCTAACCCGGTAGTCATACCGATATAAACCTTCCGGCAAGGACATTGTGCATAATATACCACATTAGATGTTTTACAATTGAAAAAGTGAACAATTTTAAACTTCTGACCACCAGTTCCCTCAAATTCATTAGACCGTTCCATCGCAGTACAGGCCGCACAGTTCCCACAACATACATTACCCCATTTCGGTCCCCTACTGTTAAGGAAACTAGCACAAACGAATGTCCAGCACTTGATATGCGAATAAAATAATCTTCGTTTATTGAAGTTGCACAGGACAAACAGGTACAAGTGGTCTTTCTGACGCGTTTCGCGCTTAGATGCGCTTAGTCATAGACTATGACTAAGCGCATCTAAGCGCGAAACGCGTCAGAAAGACCACTTGTACCTGTTTGTCCTGTGCAACTTCAATAAACGAAGATTATTTTATTCGCATACCAAGTGCTGGACATTCGTTTGTGTTGGATTTACTGTGGAAGCCGGGGCGGTGCCGGCGGGTCCGAGACACAGGTGTGCGCATTGCAGGAGTGAGCTGTATCTTGCTTGGATACGTTAAGGAAACTAGGGTTACTCGGAGGGATGTAGTGACTGGTCACCAACAGATCACGTAGATTGGGTGATCTCTTGGGTGTCAGAGATGGGGTCTCCGGTAAGAATTCACCCATTTTCTTATCTGTCAATAATATAGGCCATTATTTCTTAAAAATGTTTTTCATTGTTCCCCATTGTTTGTTGTATCTAGATATAAATCTCACTCCCTCATTGTCTTTCTGATCTTTATTCTTCTTAACCAATAATGTCTGTCGGTCAACTGTGCTCACCTCATTCCTGGCCTGTCTCAATGCATTCTTATCATAACCTCTTCTTATGAATCGCTGTTCAATATCCTTAGCCCGTCTTTCGAAAATATCCTGGCTCGATCACACCCTCCTTGCTCGTATAAATTGTCCTTTAGGGATTGCTTTAATTACATGAGGGGGATGAGAGGATTCTGCTTTCAAATAGTAGTTTACAGCTGTATCCTTTCTATGAATATCAGTACTGATCCATCCCTCATCATCCACCATGATTTTTAAATCAAGGAAATCAATATCTTTTTTTACTGGATTTGGTGGTCAGTCTGATATTCATATCATTCTGTTCCGAAGAACGATTGGAGGGATTCATCGGTACCCTGCCAAATACACAGGATGTCATCGATGAATCGCCTCCACAGAATCGCCTCTATGAAATGGTAGCTAGCAGTCTCTGAATTAAAGGGGTACGCTGGTAAAAAATAAAAAAATAATGTTTTATTTAAATAAACTGGTGCTAGAAAGTTAAACAGATTTGTAAATTACTTCTATTTAAAAATCGTAACCCTTTCAGTACTTATGAGCTGCTGTATACTACAGAGGAAGTTATTTTCTTTTTGAATTTCATTTCTGCCTGACCACAGTGCTCTCTGCTGACACCTCTGTCCATTTTAGGAACTGTCCAGAGCAGGGATTAGGGATTTTTCCCCCTGTGATCACTTCTTTATCACAACTACCCCAAAAATATGAAAGACGCAACATTTGATCAACTTTAAGGATGTGTTATAATGGGATATGAATAATGATAATATCCATGAGCAACAAAGTGAGTAAGCATGTTGTTTTTTATTTTACATAAATAAATATTATATATTTATATGATATTATATAATAATATTATATAAGTAAATATAATAATTCATAATATTCTGACAAGTCACATTGGATGGCGCAATCTTCTTATATTGTTTTAGTTACTCTTGTACTGAGCAAGCAAATTAAAGGGGTACTCCGGTGGAAAACTTTTTTTTTTAATCCTTCCAGTACTTATTAGCTGCTGAATACTACAGAGGTAATTCTTTTATTTTTGGAACACAGAGCTCTCTGCTGACATCATGAGCACAGTGCTCTCTGTTGACATCTCTCTGTCCATTTAAGGAACTGTCCAGAGTAGGAGAAAATCCCCATAGCAAACATATTGTCACGATGCCGGCTGGCAGGAGGTGGATCCTCTGTGCCAGAGAGGGATAGGCGAGGACCGCGCTAGTGGACCGGTTCTAAGCCACTACAGGTATTCACCAGAGCCCGCCGCAAAGCGGAATGGTCTTGCTGCGGCGGTAGTGACCAGGTCGTATCCACTAGCAACGGCTCACCTCTCTGGCTGCTGAAGATACTGAAGAAAGGCGAGGTACAAGGGAGTAGGCAGTAGCAAGGTCGGACGTAGCAGAAGGTCGGGGGCAGGCGGCAAGGTTCGTAGTCAGGGGAGATAGCAAAGGTACTGGTACACAGGCTATAAAACACACAATACGCTTTCACTGGCACTAAGGCAACAAGATCCGGCAAGGGAGTGCAAGGGAGGAGACTAGATATAGCCAGGGAACAGGTGGGAACCAATTAAGCTAATTGGGCCAGGCACCAATCATTGGTGCACTGGCCCTTTAAGTCTCAGGGAGCTGGCGCGCGCGCGCCCTAGAGAGCGGAGCCGCGCGCGCCAGCACATGACAGCAGGGGACGGGAACGGGTAAGTGACCTGGGATGCGATTCGCGAGCGGGCGCGTCCCGCTGTGCGAATCGCATCCCCAACGGCCATGACAGAGCAGCGCTCCCGGTCAGCGGGACTGACCGGGGAGCTGCAGGGAAAGAGACGCCGTGAGCGCTCCGGGGAGGAGCGGGGACCCGGAGCGCTAGGCGTAACAGTACCCCCCCCCTTAGGTCTCCCCTTCTCTTTATCGGGTAACTGCCTCCCCTGGGATGAGGACACCGGGAAAGGATGGAGGGATTCCTCAACGGCAGGCAGAACCGCAGGAGTAGGAATGGGGAGAGAGGGCAGAGGGCGGGACCTGGCACGGGGCAGTGTGACACCAGGACGAGGGCCATGAGGGGACACAGAAGCTTGCCTGATGGAACTGGGAGGGGGGGAGGGGCATTTCCTGTGGCAGGCAGAGTCCTTAATGACCTTAGGGGGACCAGATACAGGAGGAACCACAGAGTTACGGCAAGGGTTACTGGGAACCGGTTTTAGACAGTTCTTGGAACAAGAGGACCCCCAACTCTTGATCTCCCCAGTGGACCAATCCAGGGTTGGGGAATGAAGTTGAAGCCAGGGAAGTCCAAGGAGAATTTCCGAGGTGCAATTGGGGAGGACCAAAAGTTCAATCCTCTCGTGGTGAGATCCGATGCTCATAAGAAGGGGCTCCGTGCGGAAACGTATGGTACAGTCCAACCTGGCTCCGTTGACCGCGGAAATGTGGAGTGGCTTGACAAGACGGGTCACCGGAATACGGAATTTATTCACAAAGGAGTCCCGAATAAAATTCCCAGAAGCTCCAGAGTCCAGGCAGGCCACGGCTGAGAGGGGAGAGCTGGCTGAAGTGGAAATCCGAACAGGTACCGTGAGACGTGGAGAAGCCGACTTGGCATCAAGAGACGCCACACCCACGAGAGCTGAGTGCGAGCGTGCGTTTCCCAGACGTGGAGGACGGATTGGGCAATCCACCAGAAAATGTTCAGTACTGGCACAGTACAGACAAAGATTCTCTTCCTTACGGCGATTCCTCTCTTCCAGGGTCAGGCGAGACCGATCCACTTGCATGGCCTCCTCGGCGGGAGGCCTAGGCGCAGATTGCAGTGGAGACTGTGGGAGAGGTGGCCAGAGATCTAAGTCTTTTTCCTGGCGGAGCTCTTGATGCCTCTCAGAAAAACGCATGTCAATGCGAGTGGCTAGATGAATGAGTTCATGCAGGCTAGCAGGAGTCTCTCGTGCGGCCAGAACATCTTTAATGTTGCTGGATAGGCCTTTTTTAAAGGTCGCGCAGAGAGCCTCATTATTCCAGGATAGTTCAGAAGCAAGAGTACGGAATTGTATGGCGTACTCGCCAACGGAGGAATTACCCTGGACCAGGTTCAGCAGGGCAGTCTCAGCAGAAGAGGCTCGGGCAGGTTCCTCAAAGACACTTCGAATTTCCGAGAAGAAGGAGTGAACAGAGGCAGTGACGGGGTCATTGCGGTCCCAGAGCGGTGTGGCCCATGACAGGGCTTTTCCAGACAGAAGGCTGACTACGAAAGCCACCTTAGACCTTTCAGTAGGAAACAGGTCCGACATCATCTCCAAGTGCAGAGAACATTGCGAAAGGAAGCCACGGCAAAACTTAGAGTCCCCATTAAATTTGTCCGGCAAAGACAGGCGGAGGCTAGGAGTGGCCACTCGCTGCGGAAGGGGTGCAGGAGCTGGCGGAGGAGATGATTGCTGATGAAGTTGCGACTGAAGTTGGTGCACAATGGTGGACATTTCTGACATCTGGTGGGTTAGATGGGCGATCTGTCGGGCTTGCTGGGCGACCACCGTGGTGATATCAGAGGCAACTGGCAGGGGAACCTCAGCGGGATCCATGGCCGGATCTACTGTCACGATGCCGGCTGGCAGGAGGTGGATCCTCTGTGCCAGAGAGGGATAGGCGAGGACCGCGCTAGTGGACCGGTTCTAAGCCACTACAGGTATTCACCAGAGCCCGCCGCAAAGCGGAATGGTCTTGCTGCGGCGGTAGTGACCAGGTCGTATCCACTAGCAACGGCTCACCTCTCTGGCTGCTGAAGATACTGAAGAAAGGCGAGGTACAAGGGAGTAGGCAGTAGCAAGGTCGGACGTAGCAGAAGGTCGGGGGCAGGCGGCAAGGTTCGTAGTCAGGGGAGATAGCAAAGGTACTGGTACACAGGCTATAAAACACACAATACGCTTTCACTGGCACTAAGGCAACAAGATCCGGCAAGGGAGTGCAAGGGAGGAGACTAGATATAGCCAGGGAACAGGTGGGAACCAATTAAGCTAATTGGGCCAGGCACCAATCATTGGTGCACTGGCCCTTTAAGTCTCAGGGAGCTGGCGCGCGCGCGCCCTAGAGAGCGGAGCCGCGCGCGCCAGCACATGACAGCAGGGGACGGGAACGGGTAAGTGACCTGGGATGCGATTCGCGAGCGGGCGCGTCCCGCTGTGCGAATCGCATCCCCAACGGCCATGACAGAGCAGCGCTCCCGGTCAGCGGGACTGACCGGGGAGCTGCAGGGAAAGAGACGCCGTGAGCGCTCCGGGGAGGAGCGGGGACCCGGAGCGCTAGGCGTAACACATATGCTGCTCTGGACAGTTCCTAAAATGGACAGAGATGTCAGCAGAGAGCACTGTGCTCGTGATGTCAGCAGAGAGTTCTGTGTTCCAAAAAGAAAATAATTTCCTCTGTAGTATTCAGCAGCCAATAAATACTGGAAGGATTAAGATTTTTTAATAGAAGTAATTTACAAATCTGTTTAACTTTCTGGCACCAGTTGATTAAAAAAAAAAAAGTTTTCCTCGGGAGTACCCCTTATAGGAGAACTTTAGCACATTTACATTTCATTTTGTATATTTTAATTAGCTCACAGGGTTATAAATCCGATAAGGGGAAGGGGGCGTGTCCCTACCTTGTGGTGGTGGGAGGTGATTGATGCTCCTGCTCATGCAGCCTTGTCCATGAGTCATCTCTTGTCTATGACTCATGGACAAGCCTGAAGCTGCTGCACGACTGGTTAGTGTCCCAGTAGGTATGGGGACCCCTAGTGGTGGGATTCTGATGAGCCGTTTTCTTGATAAACTACTTGAAAATTGTGAAACAAGCATGTTACAAAAGGTGTCTAATTTGCATCTGTAAAAACTTGTGATTTTTATTTTAAAGTAATAATTTGGATAAACTTGTAAACAAGTATGGTTTGTAAACTTCATTGCACCAAATATCAAGACTTTTAAACATGTCCATCCTAACCATATTGAAAAATGTTTGAAAAAACTAAATATATATATACAGTTATATATTTTTTAAGAAAAAAATTATATATATATATATATATATATATATATATATATATATTTTAGATAACAAGGTGATCTGCTTATATTAATGAGTAATTTTAACAAATTTTTGTAATTTGTGTTTTTTTATGCCACTTTTTTAATGGTGGTGATTTGCGCCATTTTAAAGGAGTTGACACAAATTTTGTGCCTTTAAAAAAAAAAAAATAATTGCATTTTCATAAATTTCTGACCACTGCAAAAACCCAACTCAAAGCACGCATACCACAGCCAAACAAACACGAGTGCGCGTATATGAAAATGTAGAAAAACGGTGCAAAAAACACACTGCGCCAAAATATTTAGGCAATTTTATCCATGAAAACAAGCGTAAAATGCTTCATAAATACCCCTTCTATTCTTTTTAATCTGGCTGTGACGTTTGAAGTACTGTAGACGTTGGCTGGTCGTCTTCCATAAACGCTTTTCTAAGCTTTGTCTGGAACGAGCCACATAATTTGTCTTTGAACCCTCGACCAATGAAGACATAGAGGATGGGGTTAATACAACTGTTAATGACCATCAGAAAATTGGCAATTTTAAATCCGTAAAAAATGACATAAAAATTTAATTTACTTCCTTCGAGTGTCACAAGGAGGACAAACAAATTATTAGGAAACCAGCAGATAAAAAATGCAGTGATGACAGCTGCAATGGTCTTAAGAAGCCGAGAAGACGTAAGGATGTGTCTCCTCCGGACGTGCAAGACAATCAAAATAGAAGAGCAGACAATGATGAGGAAAGGTAGAAGGAAGAGGAAAACAAATTCCAAAATTGTCATCTTTGTTAAGCTAGATTCATCTATTGCTACGATACATAGTGTCCTTTTTTTAATGTAAATTGTGTCTATATTTATTATGTACGGTATGGCCACGGCAAATGAGATTATCCAAATGACCAGGACAACAATGAAAGCCAATCTTGGCCTCCGGTGGTTGCGGCACCATACGGGGAACACGACACAGATGCATCGGTCTACACTGATGACTGTGACCTGGAGAACGCTGACAACCATATTAATATACAGAGTCAAATTGGAGCCGATACACATGAATTTTACCAATAACCATGATGCTATCAAAACTTGTGTATTGTTTAAAAGGGAGAAGAATGCATACAAGAAATCGGCTGCTGCTAAGCTAAGGAACCACACCACGCTGACCTGCTTCTTCATGCCAAAGATACCAAACCAGATGACAATAGCATTGCCAATGATTCCCAATAAACAAAATACGGAGTAGACCGCCATGATGGATATGTCTTCATACAAGCTGGGCTTGCGATGTCTGCCTTGTAAATCATTTCCGGTTACCGAATTGTTTTTATCATAATAATCGGTGTATCCTGATTGGTTGGTGGCATTTTCCAGTGAAACCCAAAGTGTTGTATTCTCCATTATTCTTCTGTGTCAAATATGCCCCGAAATGTTTTCTGTAAAATATAAAAATAACAAAATTGAAGGAAATATCCAGTGCTGAAAAACGTATCCCCTATCCTAAGGATAGGGGATAAGTTTCAGATCGTGGGGGGTCCGACCGCTGGGGCCCCCCATGATCTCCTGTACCGGGCCCCGGCAGCCCATGGGAAGGGGGCGTGTTGACCACCACACGAAGCGGCGGCTGACACGCCCCCTCAATACAACTCTATGGCAGAGCCAGAGCGCTGCCTTCGGCAATCTCCGGCTCTGCCATAGCGCAGTATTGAGGGGGCGTGTCAGCCGACGCTTCATGCGGTTGGTCGACACCCGCTATCTAGCCAGTGAGCTGGGGTCCCGTAAAGGAGATCGCGGGGGGCCCCAGTGGTCAGGCCCCTACGATCTGAAACTTATACCCTATCCTTAGGATAGGGGATACGTTTTTAAACACTGGACTGCCCCTTTAAATTGACACGTGTTACTGTTTAACCAAACACAGCTTTAGAGTTGTCGTTTAGTTGTTTTTTTTTTACTAATAACCCCCTCCCCTACAGTAAAAGGGGGCTATGCCATAATGCTTAGGGTCTGACATATAAATTATTAGTGATTGGTGAGCGGTACTGTCAGTTGAAGTTCCGCTGGCTGTAGATGCTGCGCCCTGCAGCTCGTGGCAAAGCAAAGTCACCAGCCGAGGATAAGGTGCCCTCATAATGGAGCAGCCATGTTTGCTTGGTTCACTCAGTCATCCACTTCATCCCAAGTGACATCCAACACCCCCAGTCAACAGTCAATAGACTGAATTCAAACTCAGACTCAACCCTCAGTTGGCATGGCCCTCATGCTGCTGCTGCCACCTCCAGGCTCTATCATTGTGCCACCATATGGTCTCCTCATGCTGATGCTGCCACCTCCGGGCTCTCTCATTGTGCTGCCATATGGTCTGCTCATGCTGATGCTGCCACCTCCAGACTCTGTCATTGTGCTGCCATATGGTCTCCTCATGCTAATGCTACCACCTCCAGATTCTCTCATTGTGCTGCTGTTTCCCAGGGTTTTTAGTTGGAAATAGGGAGAGATTCCTGTGTGGGGCTGCCCTTTTTAGGGCGAGTAACACTTGACAAAAAGGGAATTAATAGGACGAGAGTGGGGCCTTAGAGGGGAAGTTTTTATCCCCACCTGCTACAATGGACAATACGTTGTTCCCTTCCACCTTTTGGAGGCAAGTGTTACTCCTCCTAAAAAGGGCAGCCCCACACAGGAACCTCTCGTTATTTCCAACCAAAAACTGGACTAATAACTGGAATGGATTAGAACGGCAAGGGGATCAGTCCAATGGCGGTCAAACCATACAGGGCATATGACTCTAGGTAAAAGTCCTTCCTCTGCACCTTGTTCAGACAAGACAAACAGGCCAAAGGCATTTTGGGGTATGGACAAATGTGTGTTAACCCCTTCCTCAGTGGCTAAGATTTGTGGCGCAATGGCTGGGTGAATCTGGACATTTTTAATCAGCATCACCCGCACTACAAGCCTGTGTGACATGTTTAGTGCGGTGATACTACTGACAGATTTCCTTTAAGGACTTCTAGGGCCTCTCTTATCAGGACATATGGCCCCATTTCAGCCTCCTTTGTCTCCTATGACTGAAATAAAGCTCTGCACCATACAGCAACTTTTACCTACATTCCTTTAAAGTTGTTTCTTATATTTTTTATCATAAACATTATAAAAATATTATTATAAATTCACCTACCTTGGATTTTCTGCAGTCCCTTGTAGAACATTTACGTTTGTTCACTCTAATTTATCTAAAAGAGACATATGGAAATAAGGAAATTGTTCTGTCCATGAAAGCTTAATTCCTACAGTAAATCAATATTTGTAGACACAAAGAGAATGTTGGAAATGATATGTCTAAATCTCCTATATAACTTACAGTATGTCTGATAGATCAATAAATAAATAATAAAACATGGAGACAAATAGGAAGCCAGGATCGGTGGATAGATAGATAGATAGATAGAAAAGTAATATATGCGCAGCACACTGTTTCCAGAAAAATAAAAAAATGTGTTCCAAAAAACGTGAGTGTCAGTAGCAACGTTTCGGCTAGCTCACCTAGCCCTTCTCAAGCTTGAGAATGGCTAGGTGAGCTAGCTGAAACGTTGCTACTGACACTCATGTTTTTTGGAATGCATTTTTGAATTCTTCTGGAAACAGTGTGCTGCGGATATATTGCTTTTCTGTATTTACATGGACCCCTGACCCGGGACTGGACTCTGCGTGCACCACTACATGTTTTTGCTTCTTGGAAGTGCTGCTTTCCTACCTATTAGATAGATAGATAGATAGATAGATATGAGATAGATAGATGATAGATAGATAGATAGGTATGAGATAGATAGATAGATAGATAGATAGATAGATAGATATGAGATAGATAGGTAGATATGAAAGATAGATATGAGATAGATAGATAGATAGATATGAGATAGATAGATAGATAGATATGAGATAGATAGATATGAGATAGATAAATAGATAGATATGGGATAGATAGATAGATAGATAGATATGATATATATAGATAGATAGGTAGATAGATATGAGATAGATAGAAGATAGATAGATATGAGATAGATAGAAGTTAGATAGATATGAGATAGATAGATAGATAGATATGAGATAGATAAATATGAGATAGATAGATGGATATGAGATAGATAGATATGAGATAGATATGAGACATACAGACAGATAGATAGATATGAGATAGATAGATAGATAGATATGAGATAGATAGATAGATAGATAGATATGAGATAGATACATATGAGATAGATAGATAGATATGAGAAAGATAGATAGATATGAGATAGATATGAGATAGATAATAGATAGATATGAGATAGATAGATGATAGATAGATATGAGATAGATAGATATGAGATAGATAGATGGATATAAGATAGGTAGTCACATGATGTCTAATATGTCCAGTATAATGTAAGCGTGCCGATACACCTAGTGACCTTCGAGTTCGAGATACATCTTGATAAGTAATAATATGACCTGTCACACAAGTGTAAATTATATACAAAACGTATACTGCCTGAGAAGAGCACCAGTTGTTGGCCCGCTCCAAATATACCATTCATCATACATCTTACTATGTCACTCCAGGAACATCGCTTTAGGTTACTGCCCCACAACCAATATGGTACTCAATAGATTCCTGGAATAAGTCAGAGGGTAGGTGGTACACTCATCTACCTGCCCCGGCCGTCTTCTGTGGGTACTTTCATCCATTCCTGGGGTGATCCTCTTCTCCAATAGAAGGGCAGACAGGAGGACGCCTTGGTCATCAGAGTCTCAGTCTAGTTATCACTACAAGGGTCAGCAGAGTCCAGAAGCTTCTTCTCTATATACTCTTCTCTGACCCAACCCATGTGATGCTTCTGCTAAGTGCAAACGATTATAATATTAATGACTCAAAGTTCTTATTTATTATTTATTCAATAATACAAAATCCTCCAAATTACATAGAAAAATACTTAAATATATAAATGTGTATTTATTTATACATGATTTATTTATTTTTTATTTTTTGTGCCATTGGACCACAAATATTTTTTTGCTTCAGGGCCCCATGGATTGTATGTATGCCCCTGTGTACCAACTGTGATAACATAGAAGGCCCTATATACAACAAGGCCCCAAGAATCCAATAAAAGAATTCCTAATGCAGAGGTAACCATGTTACGCCTCAGAACTGCCTGTGTCGCATTTGAGCTTAGAAGGAAAACAACATTTTATTACTTTGTAAACAGATTTCAGCTAAAGAACCAGATATTATTTGTTTTATCTCCTGCTTATTTCTGCAGCTCTGAATATGACATAGAGCTTACGTTTACTTGTTTATGTTTGTTTATACATTTTTTTCTTTTTTTTGTGTGTTGTATTAGGCTTCAGGGTGTTTTTGCTTCGGGGCCCCATGACTTGTATGTACACCTTTGTGCACAGACCTTAATAGAATTAGGCCCTCAATACAACAGTGTCCCAAGGATTCATTAGAAGAATTCCTAATGTGAAGCTAAACATGCTGCAGCTCAGCACTGCCTGTGAGGCACTTTGAGCTTTGAAGGAAAACATGATTTTATAACTTTGCAAACCTCTTTCAGCTAAAGAACCAAATATCTGCCAACATCTACAGCTCTGAGTATAATATTGACCTTACAATTTACCTTTAAAAATAGTTGGATACATAAATATCAATTTACTAAGATGATAATGAATGTCATGAATACACAGATGTCTTCTTTATTATCTATACGTTACCTGAACAGGTGCTGTGAGATTATTTACTTTTGTGTAGTGTGCAGTAATCTTTGCATCAGTTCATGATTCTCTTTTCTATAATTCATGATATGATAACGTTTTCTGTTTATTAAATGATCCAGACCAAGATACATTTTGTCATTTTCTTCGGTATTGTCTTAGGTCTCGTTCACACTGAGGATATGTGCCGCCTGCAGCAGAGTCTCATTGTTTCCAATTAGATTCTGCAATTCTGCGCACACTGTAGAATCACTGCTGGTGATATGGACGTCCGCCCAAATAATGAACATGTTCTGTTGTTAGTTACTGTTTATAGATTATTAACAACAGACACCACACTGCCATCTAATGGTCAAAAAGTTTACAAGACCGATAGAGCAATTTTTTTTACTTTAGGAAGGCTGCAAGAAAAACAACAACAAATAATAATAATAATAATAATAATAATAATAAGGCAGAGCCGCTGAACTATATACTGTAGTTTGTTTTAGATAATTTTCTGAGACTGCTCGGAGTTGGTGCAAATAAAAAAACAAATTGGTGCTTGAGCAACTTAAAGGGGTACTCTGCCTCTAGACATCTTATCGTCTATCCAATAGATAGGGGATAAGATGTCTGATTGCGGGGGTACTGCCGATGGGGAGCCCCACGATCTTTCTGCAGCACCCGGCATTCGTTTAGAGCTTCGGGTACAGCGCCATAGGCTTGTGACATCACAGCCACATCCCCTCAATGCAAGTCTATAGGAGGGGGTGTGACGGCTATCACGCCCCCTCCCCTAGACTTGCATTGAAGGGGCATTGCCGTAACGTCACGAGTGGGGCGTGGCTGTGACATCACAAGCCTCCGCCCCGCATCATCAGTCATCCAGCACAGAGTTAAGTTCGCTCCGTGAACCGGATGTCTGGGGTGCCACAGCCGAGATCGAGGGCGTCCCCAGCGGTGGGACCCCAGCGATCAGGCATCTTATCCAAAGGATAGGGGATAAGATGTCTGGCGGCCGACTACCCCTTTAATAGCATTTATTTTTTATTTTTTAAAGTCACATTGAAAACAAAAATCATCTACACGGTGACAGCCATGAAGTGCAGTTTCTAAAGTTGCCCTACCTGAAATGTTGCAAATAAAAAAAAAAAGCCCAATAAACTGAATGACTGCAATATTTCAGGCAACAAAAAGCAATAATAGTCTATAGAAGGAGAAAAGGAGCTCAGTTCGCCAGCTCTGGGAGAACTGCAAATTGTAGATGAGGCCTGCAGAGCAGAAATCTGCTGAAATATATGATATATAAGTTATATAATGGCCAGAAATAGTGCTGCTCCTCATGTACACACATGGGCAGTACATCCTGAAAAGTCACCTGAAATGACAGCTACACTTTAAAGGGCTACTCCACTGGAAAAAAAAATTTCTTTAAATCTACTGGAGCCAGAAAGTTAAACAGGATTGTAAATGACTTCTATTCAAAAAAATCTTAATCCTTCCAGTACTTATTAGCTTTTGTATGATCCACAGGAAGTTATTTCCTTTTTGAATTTCCTTTCTGTCTGACCAGTGCGCTCTGCTGACCCCTCTGCCCATTTTAGGAACTGTCCAGAGTAGAAGCAAATCCCCATAGCAAACCTCTCCTGCTCTAGACAGTTCCGGACATGGACAGAGGTGTCAGCAGAGAGCACTGCGGTCAGAAAGAAATGAAATTAAAAAAGAAAAGTACTTCCTGTGGATTATACAACTCAACTTCCTGTGGAGCATTCAGCAGCTAAGTACTGGAAGTATCACGTCTGTTTAACTTTCTAGCACCAGTTGATTTTAAAACATTTGTTTTTCTCCAGAGTACCCCTTTAAGGAACATTTCCCTTGAAACCCTTCTTCCTTTTGCACTCCAATGGCTGGTAGGTAAAATAGTGAAGAATGTCGATACCATATTCATAATGAGAAATATAGATAGAAAATCTGAGATCTTTATAATGCTGATGAAGATTGTCTTCTAGTTCTATGGGTTGTACTAGATATTTCATCATCATCATCATCGTGGAGATCGTTGTGTCCCGTCACCGCGCTTTCTATTCTGTTCTGTAAGGTCTTTGTCTTCACTTGTTGGCTTAGTAAGACGTAGATGATGGGATTAAGACAACTGTTTAAATAGGCAAGAAATAAACATATTTCTTCCTTGACAGCATTCTTCCACAGACCTCTGAAAGAGTTATTAATATCTGGTGTAACTGAAGACATGTGAAAGGGAAACCAACAGATGAAGAAGCAAAGGACCAGGGCAATGATGACTCTGAATGGCCGGTTGGACTTGTGCCATCTTCTTCTCGCTCTTATTTTGAAGACAACAAAACCATAAGAAAGTAAAATGATGGTGAAGGGCAAAACAAACAAGACAATCATTCTGGTGATGTGCTTTTGCTTATGTTCCACAACAAATAGAAGATAACGCTTTTGTAAACACTCTTTAAGAGAACGATCAAATAAATGATAAGCCTCGTACATGAAGCCGCTCACAAGGCAGAACACCCAAATGATTCCTGAAATAATTCGGGCTGGCTTGACCCTTCTGTGTATCCTGGTCCAAAGCGGCCACATGGTGGACACACACCGGTCAAGACTGATGACCATCAGGAAGTAGACACTAGTCATCATGTTTAAAGACAGTATGAAAAAACGTACAGTGCATAAGATGAAACTATGCATCGAAAAGAATGGGAAAGCCCATTCTATGATATATAACAGAAGGAAGAGAGAAGATATGAAATCGGCAACGGCCAAGTTGAGGAACCAAACCGCACTCACACTCTTCATCTTGAATCCGGTGATCCAGATGACTAAGCCATTACCAACCATTCCTACAATGGCGGTGATGGTAAATAAGACTACACGGGATATATCAAAGTATTTCTGCATCTTCAGATATGATTCATATTCAACCGAATCCTCTTCAGTGAAGTTATAATTAAAGTTATCAAGATCTTCATCGGAGGACTCCATGATTTTTAACCTGTGAAAGGATGAAAAATTTTTTTTTAAGATCAAATGCAAGTTATGGGAAGAAGTAGGACCAGGGGCGGACACAGACAGCAGAGGGCCCCTGTGCAAAGAATGTGCCTGCCCCCCCCCCATATGTCTATTGTTCAGGAACCCCCCCCCCCACTGCTATTAACCCCCCCCCGCTCTCTCATCCTCCTTCCATTCACCCTCCATTTCTATTATCCCCCCCTCATGCTTCCATTCCCCCCCTCACTGCTTCCATTCTTCCATTGACCCCCCTGCTCTTTTTTCCATTCACCCCTCCTGCCCCTGCTTCCATTCACCCCCACTTCCATTACTTCCATTACCCCCTGCTCCTTCCATTCTCCCCATTCTGCCCCTCCTTCCATTCACCCACATGCTTCCGCTACCCCCCTGCACCCATTAACCCCTCCTGCTCCTTCCATTCACCCCATCCTGCCCCTCCTTCCTTCCCCCCTGGGCTTCCATTCCCCCCACTGCGCTTCCATTAACCCCCGCTTCTTTCATTCACCCCATCCTGCCCCTCATTCCTTTACCCTCCCTGCTTCCATTAACCCCCTGCTTCCAATACCCCCCCCTCCCCTGCTTCATTAACTCCCTGCTTCCATTTACCCCCTCCCCCTGCTTCCATTTACCCCTCCCCATGCTTCCATTACACATACACCCCCACTTCCCTTAACCCCCCCTGCTTCCATTAACCCCCCCCCGCTCGTTCCATTCACCCCATCCTGCCCCTCTTTCCATTCTATCCCCCTGTGCTTCCATTACACACACACATTTCCATTAACCCCCCCTGCTTTCATTACAATCCCCCCCTGCTTCCATTAACCCTCTGCTCCTTTAATTTAGATAGATAGATAGATATGAGAAATAGATAGATAGATATGAGATAGATAGATAGATATGAGATAGATAGATACATAGATAGATATGATATAGATAGATAGATATGAAATAGATTGATAGATAGATAGATATGGGATAGATAGAAATGGGATAGATAGATAGATAGGACATAGATCAGTGTTTTCCAACCATGGTGTCTCCAGCTGTTGCAAAACTACAACTCCCAGCATGTCTGCACTGTAGTTTTGCAACAGCTGGAGGCACCATGGTAGGGACACGCTGATCTATGCCCAGTCTACCTATATATCTATATATCACAGTGTTTACCAACCAGTGTGTCTCCAGCTGTTGCAAAACTACAACTCCCAGCATGCCTGGACATGCTGGGAGTTGTAGTCTTGCAACATGTAGGCATTTTTGTTGAGAAACACTGCAAACTTGCAAAGCCCTAACTGGCTCATCTTTATAAAGCCCCTCTGCTCTTAAAGCGACAGTTACACTAACGGGGGGGGGGGATGCGGGCCCAGTGTACAGATACCTCTATAGCTATGCCACTGGCGGTGGGCCCCCTTACTTGCTGGGCCCTTGTGCAGTTGGGCCCTTGTGCACTATTTTTGTGGGGAAATTAAAAAGAAAAACGCAATTTTGCTAATTTTGGAAGGTTTCGTTTTCACGCCGTACAATTTACGGTAAAAATGACGTGTGTTCTTTATTCTGAGGGTCAATACGATTAAAATGATACCCATGATAACATACTTTTATATTATTGTTGTGCTTAAAAAAAATCACAAACTTTTTAACCAAATTAGTACATTTATAATCCCTTTATTTTGATGACCTATAACTTTTTCATTTTTCCGTATGAGCAGCGGTATGGGGGCTCATTTTTTGTGCCATGATCTGTACTTTTTTTGATATCACATTTGCATATAAAAAACTTTTAATACATTTTTTATAATTTTTTTATAAAATGTATTAAAAAAGTAGCAATTTAGTACTTTTTTTTTTTTTTACGTTCACGCCGTTCACAGTACGGGATCATTAACATTTAATTTTAATAGTTCGGTCATTTACGCACGCGGTGATACCAAATATGTCTATTAAATTTATTTTTTACACTTTTTGGGAGTAAAATAGGAAAAAACTGACGTTTTACTTTTTTATTGGGGGAGGGGATTTTTCACTTTTTTTTTACTTTTAATTTTACATTTTTTATTTTTTTACACTTGAATAGTCCCCATAGGGGACTATTCATAGCAATACCATGATTGCTAATACTGATCTGTTCTATGTATAGGACATAGGACATCTTCTGCTCTGGTCTGCTCAATCTCAGACCAGAGCAGAAGACACCGGGAGCCGGACAGAGGCAGGTGAGGGAACCTCCGTGCGGCGTTCTGAATGATAGGATCCTCGCAGCAGCGCTGCGGGCGATCAGATCATTCATTGAAATCACGTCCTGCCGCAGATGCCAGGATCTGTATTGATCCCGGCATCTGATGGGTTAATGGCGGACGCCCGCGAGATCGCGATCAGCAGCCGGGATCGGCCGCGCATGACACGGGCATCGCTCCGATGCCCGCGGTTATGTACAGGAGGTAAATGTACGTCCTGGTGCGTTAAGTACCACCGCACCAGGACGTACATTTACGTCCTGCATCCTTAAGGGGTAAAAGGAGCCCAACTGTTTGGCTAATAAATAAACGGACACCAGTATTATACGTGTTAGAAATTTAGGATTGGGGCCAGGAACTTCAAGTCACCCTCCTAGTAGTCACCCTGTCTATTAGAAGAATTGGCGACTTAAAATAAAAATATCACTCATCTACTTCATGAAAAAGAAAGTGACAAACAAAAAATGAGAATGCTGGGACAAGGGGAAATATGTGTAAGGGAGGATGGAGCCTGCCCACAACATGGCCAGACGTTTACCTATTGCTCCTGAGAGTCCTAATATTCTGCTCTCATTCTTTGACGAAACTAATCTTTCTCTCTCTGGGGAATAGTGGTGAAAGTGGCAACTTTTATTACCCAATGTCACTTGCATCCCCCTTACTCTGTCATTACATATACATCTAGTGCTGCCTGTGCTTCACCTCCTACATAAACTGACTTTCCTAATTCTGAGTGTCACGGTGGGAAGAGATTAAGTGAAGCCCTAATATTGTCCACACCCTCAGTCCCTGCCTACTTGTGTAAACAACGGGTCCACAACCACGAGGATATTCCCTTCCTACTAAATTCAGGGACAGACAGAGTCAAAATTATAAACTACAAAACAGTAGGAGTCGGGAACAGCTGGAGGCACACAAACTAACAGAGATACACTAAGACAAACACACAGTCTAGCCAAAAGTCGGTACCAAGAGATAGCAAAGTAACAATGCAAATACCAGAAGAGATGTCAAGAACCAAGCTAAAATAAATATTTGCGAATAAAATTTGCATTGCGAATATTCGTGAGCAACACTAGAACAGAGTACCAAAATAAACAATAGAGATAAAAGGAGTGCTAGCTTCAGTCAACAGGCAAAGCAAAGCACAAGAGAAAGTGACTTCCTTATATATGAGAGTATAGGGGAAAGGAGAATCCTGATTGAATAGGCTGGGAAGAAACCCCAACCATACCCAAGCAGCTCAGGGCATTGTCCCAGTAACCAACATAAACAAAAGAGCTATGCAGAATTAACCCTATGGGTGCAGACAGAGCCAGTTATTACACTGAGTCTATTTTTACCATTTGCCTGTGGATAAAGCAGTATGGTAATTGGGGGACTCTGTGTTACCTATACAGAACCACATCACCATACAAGTGTTGATAGCATCAGAGAGACTGATTGGAACAAACTGCTATACGGCAAAGGAAAAAATGGATCCTCTATCAATCATCAAGATTTCTAGCTCCCAGGTGTCCTTTCTACAGGTAACGATCTGAAATTAGAAGCACTCTCATATAGAGAGTGCTCCTAATCTCAGCTTGTTACCTGTATAATAGACACCTGTCCACAGAATCAGATTCTAAACTCTCTACCATGGCCAAGACCAAAGATCTGTCCAAGGATGTCAGGGAGAAGATTGTAGACCTACACAAGGCTGGAATGGGCTACAAGACCATCGCCAAGGAGCTCGGGGAGAAGTTTAGTTGGTGCCAGCAGTTGGTGCCATTATTCACAAATAGAAGAAACACTAAATATCTGTCAATATCCCTCGGTTGGGGGCTCCATGGAGTTTCACACAATGCAATTCCAGTATACACATGGAGTAATGTAAATTAATCACATCTATTACCCAAGAGCTGACCATTGAAAAAAAAAAAAGAGTTCGTCAAAATTTTTACAGAAAATCTTTAATAAGTTCATCTAAATATACAGAATACACTAAAGTTACCAAGAAACGCTGAGGATCAACAGCAACTTACCTTTACTCTAAATCCTTGAAAGGAAGCAGATTGTCCTGTAGAAGATCTCCTTATATCACAGGCACTTTAGGTTTCCTTCTACTTCTCTTCTTATAGTAAGAATTGTTCTTCTCTTTGGCTCGTATGATGATATATGTAGCGTTGACTTCCTGATGTACAGATGTTACATGTCGTAGATTTGTCTTACTGGTTGTTATAGAGAAACACATGATGGAGAGAACGTTACGATCAGATGTTTAGATAATGTAACTGCACTGGGCTCCGCATATGATATTGTTGGTTTACAGATAGATAGATAGATAGATATGAAATAGATAGAAAGATAGATATGAGATAGATAGATAGATAGAAAAAGAAAAAATTGAAAAAATACAGGGAAAGCAGCACAACCCAAAAATAGCAAAGTGCAAAAAATATGCGTGTGCAGGCAACCAGTTGGACCTGGTATCAGTGGCGTAGCGGGGGCCCCTTAGCCCCAGTGGCGTGCTAAGGGGGGGGGGGGGCGGCCCGCCCCGGGTGCCGCTCACAAGGGGGGTGCCAGGGGTGGACTGACCCGCCGCCGCCGCCGCCACCACTACTGAGGATCCCGGACACTCGTCCCAGATCCCCAGCAGACAGCAGTGCCTTCTCCTGTATGCGCGATACACGCACATACAGGAGAAGGCGTCTCCTCTGTGTGAGCCGCATCTGCAGCTACACAGAGGAGACGTGACCTCCGCCCCCACGCAGCACGCAGTACAGGCGCCGGTGACGTCACTCATCAGCGCCTGTACTGTGGAGGGAAGAAGACGCGGGCCCTGCAGCTGAGGAGATCGCTGCGTGGGACATCAGGTGAGCATCCTTTTTTCATTTTTTTTTTCTCAACTTAGCATACACCTATGGGGAAGGGGGGGGGGGTGAGTTTACTCTACATATACCTATGGGGAGGGGGGGTTACTTTACATATACCTACTATAGGGGAGGAGGGGGGTTACTCTACATATACCTATGGGGGAGGAGGGGGGCGGTTACTCTACATATACCTATGGGGAAGGGGGGGTTACTCTACATATACCTAAGGGAAGGGGGGGGGGAGTTACTCTACATATACCTATGGGGAAGGGGAGAGGGGGGTTACTCTACATATACCTATGGGGAAGGGGAGGGGGGTTACTCTACATATACCAATGGGGAAGGGGAGGGGGGGTTACTCTACATATACCTATAGGGGAGGGGAGGGGGGGGGTTACTCTACATATACCTATGGGGAAGGTGGGGTGTAGCTGCATATATATATGGGAAAGAGGGGGGTGTAACTGCATATACCTATGGGAATGAGGGGGGTGTAACTGCATATACCTATGGGAAAGAGGGGGGGGGTGTAGCTGCACATACCTATGGGAAAGAGGGGGGGGGGGGATAACTCTGCCTATACCTATGGGGAAAGGGGGGGGGGGGTAACTGCCTATACATATGGGAAAGAGGGGGGGTGTAACTGCATATACCTATGGGAATGAGGGGGGTGTAACTGCATATACCTATGGGAAAGAGGGGGGGGGTGTACCTGCTTATACCTATGGGAAAGAGGGGGGGAGATAACTCTGCCTATACCTATGGGGAAAGGGGGGGGTAACTGCCTATACCAATGGGGAAGAGGGGGGTAACTCTGCCTATACCAATGGGGAAGAGGGGGGTAACTCTGCCTATACCAATTGGGAAGAGGGGGGGGGGGATCTGCCTATACCTATGGGAAAAAAGGGGTTTAACTCTGCCTATGCCTATGGGAAACAGGGGGAGGTTTTTTTTTAACTCTGCTTATACCTACGGGGAAAGGGGGGTTAACTCTGTTTCTATACCTTTTGGGAAGGGAGTTTAACTCTGTTGCCTATACCTACAGGGAAGGGGGGCTACCTAACTTTATACCTGGATGCCTAACTACTTACCTACATACCCAGCTACCTAACTATGTACATACCTGACCTTCATACATGGCTGCCTAACTACCTAGCTAGCCCCCTACCGACCTACATATCTGGCTTCCTGATCCACCTACCTAGTTACCTATTTACCTGGCTACCTACCTACCTGCCCGTTTACTGTGCAGGACACCAAGGAGGGCATTATTACAGTTTGTGGGCCTATAGATGGAAAGAATGTGTAGAGGAGGGGAGGGCACTGAATATATGCAGAGTCTGACATGTTTTTCCTGCAGATGTTAAGAGATCCACATGGCGGTCTTATCCGGACGGAGAAGAAAAGGAAAGAGGACGCCGCTGATCAGAAAAGACGTAATTGTGAGTCCCAAAATGTAACTGTAATCACTTATATGGTATACAGATCTTGTGTACAGCTGATATCTGCCACCATATGGTCCAGTATATAATCACTTATATTGTATACAGATCCTTTATAGTATACTGGTCTGTGTATAGTGGTATTATTCAGTACAGTATGGCGGTATTCTCCAGTTATTGTGTGGTGGTATATATTTACTCCTTGTATACCAGTATTATTGATCATGGAAATTTACCTATGTTAAAGTGTTTCTTATATATATAAATTTTAGTTTATTGTGTGTGGGATTTAGGTGGAATAGGGGCGTGGCAGAAGATTGACGAGCTGCAGAGCCTAGCAGGGGCCCTTGCTTTTTTTTGGTCCATGGGCCCTGAGTGTTTTCAGTCCGCTCCTGGGAGGGGGTGTAATTAAGGGGGGGGGAGGGGGTAAATAAAGGGGGGGAGGGGGTTGTAATTAAGGGTGTGTGTGTGTGTGTGGGGGGGGTGCTAAACAAAGGGTCCGCCCCGGGTGCCAAATGCTCTAGGTACGCCCCTGCCCGGCCTCATGAAAGAATTGTGTGCCCAGGCCCGTCTTTAATGCGGGGCAAAGGGGCAAAGGTACATACATTACATTACTTATCCTGTACTGATCCTGAGTTATATCCTGTATTATACCCCAGAGCTGTACTCACTATTCTGCTGGTGAGATCACTGTGTACATACATTACATTACTTATCCTGTACTGATCCTGAGTTATATCCTGTATTATCCTCCAGAGCTGTACTCACTATTCTGCTGGTGGGGTCACTGTGTACATACATTACATTACTTATCCTGTACTGATCCTGAGTTATATCCTGTATTATACTCCAGAGCTGTACTCACTATTCTGCTGGTCAGGTCACTGTGTACATACATTACATTACTGATCTTGTACTGATCTCGAGTGTGTGTGGGATGGAGGTGGGGGTGGGGGACCGGGGGGCCCAAAAAAAATTGCTTGCCCAGGGTCCAATTAAAATTAAACATGGCCCTGTGTGTGCCGCTGGCGCTGCACTGCGCTGCCGCTCGTGGGCCCCTTACCGAGAATTGTGTGCCGCTTCGCTGCAAAAACAAATGTAAGAATTACCTACAGATGCTCTTCATAAGTCCATAGAAAATGCCTATGGCAGTACATATCAGTATGGGCAGAGTAATTTGTGATGGGTGGGATATATTGGTGTGGGCGTGGCATACCTTGCGGGGGAGGAGCTTAGGGGCCTCCTCAAAAAATCTCACTGGGGGGCCCTCAAATGTATTGTTACCCCACTGCCTGGTATATGACCCCAATCCAGATACAGCAAAAACAAGATGGTTGCAGCACTCCAGAGATAGAAAAAATTAAGTGGCTTTTATTCCATTTACAAATACGGTGCAACGTTTCAGCTGCCCATGCTTGAAAAAGGCTGCATGGGCAGCTGAAACGTTGCACTGTATTTGTAAATGGAATAAAAGCCACTTTATTTTTTCTATCTCTGGAGTGCTGCAACCATCTTGTTTTTGCTGTAGATAGATAGATAGATAGATATGGGATAGCTAGATATGAGAGAGAGAGATAGATAGATATGAGTTAGATAGATAGATATATATGAGATAGATAGATATGAGATAGATATGAGATGATATAGATATGAGATAGAAAGATATAAGATATATATGAGATAGATAGATAGATATGGGATAGATAGATATGAGATAGATATGAGATAGATAGATAGATAGATATGATAAAAGCAGAACATCCAAAGGAAATATAAAGATGTAGCAGGTGCATGCAGTCATAGGATTCTGGCAAGGCAATCAATAGTTGATAACTTATGGATATATGCAGCACAAAAATGCTGTATATTCCATGGTGTAGAGATACAACGTTTCAGTAGCCTCTCGCCAGCTTTTTCAAGTCTTCAAATGGACGCGATTCAAAATGGACACATTTTTGCTTTGCACTTATCTTGGCGCAAAATAAAAAATTCTCCATAGGTGATTAAAAGAAACGAAAAAAAAAAGGACCAACAAGCGGAGCCTCGTGTATTACCCCAGGACATACGTGGGAGGTGCAAGAAGCGGGGGATGTCCCCACGGGGCTTATAGATGGCCGCTCACCTCAATATGGAAATAAGAGGCAAGTAACACCGGTGCCAACTATGGTGCGTTGCTGCTGAGCCAAGTGGGTTTGCAGGAATTGACCCAGGTTGTTGTGTGGATAAGATGAGGAGGTGTAGAAAGGAAACCCTTGAATACCGGAGCTGCGACTAAGTCGCAGCGCCGGTATTCAAGGGTTTCCTTTCTACTCCTCCTCATCCATAGGTCATTAACACTTTTTACTACTTTTGCCTGTACAACCTCTACAATGTGCTGTCTGAGCTGTATATTCTCTCTATGCCTTTACAAAGACTTTATGATTGTTCATTATTACCCATCTTTCTGACCTGTGTGCTCTTTTTTCCTTGGTTTCTCTCCCCCTGTCTACTACCTGAGCCCCTTTATAACCCCCCCCCTTTGTTTTATTAGTGGCTCAGTGGTAGAAAATTTCGTATTCAGGAAACATATCAAGGGGTGCCCCAATGGTAGACGTGTTATCCAGGATAGGGGATAAGATGTCTGATCACAGTGGTCCCGATCTCTGGGCCGGCAGCGGGGGGTGTAAAACACGGAAGCTAGGACATCACACCATGCTCCCTCCATTCATGTCTATGGGAGGGGGCGTGACGGCTAGTATGAAGCCATGACACCTCCTCCCTTAGACATGAATGGAGGGGGCATGGCAGCTGTAGTCGCCAGTCATCCGGCACGGAGCAAAGTTTGGTCCATGCACCGGATGACTGGGGTGCCGCATCTGAGATTAGACATCGTATCCCCTATCCTTTGCATAGGGGGATAAGATGTTTTCCGGAGGAGTACCCCTTCAAATCCGTCAGAAAACAAAATATACAGTTAAGGTTAAGAGTCTATTCAGTCTGTATGAGATACAATCATGAGAAAGGACACCTTCTTTGAATTTTATGGTTTTACATATGAGGACATAATAAAGTATGCAAAGTTCATTTCCAGAAGGACAAAAACTTGCTCTACCAGTGCCCCCTACTGGAGGGGGATTCCCTTCAGATCAATGTTCGACCTTAAAAGAGATGAATGATGCACTATGGATACTTTTTGTCAGGGCTGGCCCTACAATGGCCCTACAATGGTTCCCTCGGCACCTTCACATGGGTGGCAAATTGCCATCACGAGAAGAGTTTTAGAAGGCAGGCAGGGTGGCCGGTACATTCGGATGTGGTTTAAGGGCCTGCCCCTGGTACTGGGGATCCAGGATACTTGTCCTTGATCCTCTACAAGCTAAAGCAATTTGCTGTATGTGTGGCTCATGTGCATACAGCTGAAAATCTCCTCTCAGTATGAGCCACATCTGTAGCTTACACTGAGAGGAGACGTGACCTCAACCCCCATACAGCACGCAGTGCAGGTACCATTGGTGTCATTCATCGGTGCCAGCACTGTGGAGGAAGGAAGTTGTGGGCCTTCGGTGCCCCAGAGGAGATGACTGCAAGGGACATGAGTTTTTTTTTCCATTGCTTTTTTTTCCATCCTCCGGGGGGATGAATGTGCACTGGCTACCTACTTGGCTAACTATATACCTGGCTTTTTATCTATCTATCTATCTACCTATCTACCTACCTACCTACCTGGCTAACTACATACCTGGCTGCCTAACTACCTACCTCCCTTGCTAACAATATATCTAATTTACTAACTACCTACTTACTTCCCTGGCTAACTATATACCTGGCTGCCTAACTACCTACCTGGTTAAGTATATACCTGCCTGCCTAACTACCTACCTGGTTACCTAACTTTATACCTGGCTGCATTACTACCTACCTAAATATCTAGCTACCTACATACCTGGCCTACATCATCATCTGTCCTGACTGCTGCTCTAGTCTAAGTTAGACTGGAGCAGAAGTCAGTACAGGACATGAGGGGAGTTCAAGAAGGGAGCATAAAATGAAGCTTAAATATGGTATATTTTTTTACATTTTATATTTGGAAATGTTCTACTAGGGTGAAATGTTCCTATACCACCCCAGTACACCCCCTATATCCCTTGAGGTCATCCCATATTGCATATTTCCCCCCTCTTGTGCAAATACTGAATTGTGCTTCTGTGGCGTTCTGTGATACTGATATGATGCAGTATATTGTGTGATATATTTCCATTGAGCTCTGTGATACGGATATGATGCAGTATATTGTGTGTTATATTGTTGTGGAGCTCTGTGATACGGATATGATGCAGTATATTGTGTGATATATTGTTGTGGAGCTCTGTGATACTGATATGTTGCAGTATATTGTGTGTTATATTGTTGTGGAGCTCTGTGATACGGATATGATGCAGTATATTGTGTGTTATATTGTTGTGGAGCTCTATGATACTGATATGATGCAGTATATTGTGTGTTATATTGTTGTGGAGCTCTGTGATATGGATATGATGCAGTATATTGTGTGTTATATTGTTGTGGAGCTCTGTGATACTGATATGATGCAGTATATTGTGTGTTATATTGTTGTGGAGTTCTGTGATACGGATATGATGCAGTATATTGTGTGTTATATTGTTGTGGAGCTCTGTGATACGGATATGATGCAGTATATTGTGTGTTATATTGTTGTGGAGCTCTGTGATATGGATATGATGCAGTATATTGTGTGTTATATTGTCGTGGAGCTCTATGATACTGATATGATGCAGTATATTGTGTGATATATTGTTGTGGAGCTCTGTGATATGGATATGATGCAGTATATTGTGTGTTATATTGTTGTGGAGTTCTGTGATACGGATATGATGCAGTATATTGTGTGTTATATTGTTGTGGAGCTCTGTGATACGGATATGATGCAGTATATTGTGTGTTATATTGTTGTGGAGCTCTGTGATACTGATATAATGCAGTATATTGTGTGTTATATTGTTGTGGCGTTCTGTGATACGGATATGATGCAGTATATTGTGTGTTATATTGTTGTGGAGCTCTGTGATACTGATATGATGCAGTATATTGTGTGTTATATTTCTATTGAGCTCTGTGATACGGATATGATGCAGTATATTGTGTGTTATATTGTTGTGGAGCTCTGTGATACGGATATGATGCAGTATTTTGTGTGTTATATTGTTGTGGAGCTCTGTGATACGGATATGATGCAGTATATTGTGTGTTATATTGTTGTGGAGTTCTGTGATACGGATATGATGCAGTATATTGTGTGTTATATTGTTGTGGAGCTCTGTGATACTGATATGATGCAGTATATTGTGTGTTATATTGTCGTGGAGCTCTGTGATACGGATATGATGCAGTATATTGTGTGTTATATTGTTGTGGAGCTCTGTGATACGGATATGATGCAGTATATTGTGTGTTATATTGTTGTGGAGCTCTGTGATACGGATATGATGCAGTATATTGTGTGTTATATTGTTGTGGAGCTCTGTGATACGGATATGATGCAGTATATTGTGTGTTATATTGTTGTGGAGCTCTGTGATACTGATATGTTGCAGTATATTGTGTGATATATTTCCATTGAGTTCTGTGATACGGATATGATGCAGTATATTGTGTGTTATATTGTTGTGGAGCTCTGTGATACTGATATGATGCAGTATATTGTGTGTTATATTGTTGTGGAGCTCTGTGATACGGATATGATGCAGTATATTGTGTGATATATTTCTATTGAGCTCTGTGATACGGATATGATGCAGTATATTGTGTGTTATATTGTTGTGGAGCTCTGTGATACGGATATGATGCAGTATATTGTGTGATATATTTCTATTGAGCTCTGTGATACGGATATGATGCAGTATATTGTGTGTTATATTGTTGTGGAGCTCTGTGATACGGATATGATGCAGTATATTGTGTGTTATATTGTTGTGGAGCTCTGTGATACTGATATGATGCAGTATATTGTGTGTTATATTGTTGTGGAGCTCTGTGATACTGATATGATGCAGTATATTGTGTGTTATATTGTTGTGGAGCTCTGTGATACTGATATGATGCAGTATATTGTGTGTTATATTGTTGTGGAGCTCTTGAATATGCACTGCAGCATTTCACTCTTGGACCCAGGCAGTACAATGTCTTAGTGATAGGGTGCTTGTCCTGGCCTATACTTACATGTACATGGCCTGTCCTCTTGGGGTTAAATGTGTCTAAGCTGCAATGCTGCACACAATCTATAGTCATTATTAGAACTGTTCGTAGATAAACATTAAGATCTTCAATTTATTTCCTATAAACTTGTATTCGTGGGCCCCTCAGACAGGAAAGTCTACCACGGAGGTGTCTTTTTGGTAGAAAGTTTTCGCAGTGGTTGGCATAGAGGTTATAGATAATCTCCCACATCCCCTTCTACATCCCCAGTGATGTTTTTTCCACTATTTTATATAATTGCTAAGATACCGCCCCATCCCCCACCATCTACAACCAGGTCCAATTTTCAGGGTTTTGTTAGTATCACGGCTCATCCATATCGAGATGCTTTGGCTTTATTTATTGTCCAAGTTGTATTGAGCCATTGTAGGACACTCATAAGTATGAGGCCATTTGGTGTGTCCAAAATTATAGGAAGGTTTTTTTTATGCTCGACATGAGACACCTGACAGAAACAAAAGACATGGTGCCATGGTCCATCAGACAACATCTAATAGAGAAATTCTTCTTCTATAATCAAATCATGACCTATTGGAGTAACTTGAAAAGTGGAATTAAGGAAGAAGTCTCATGCTCAATGTTACAAAAAAACGTATCCCCTATCCGCAGGATCATGGGGGGTCTGACTGTTGGGGCCCCCGTTGATCGTCTGTATGGTACCCCAGCTCTCCCCCAGATCGGCACACCACACTCCCTCCATATATATCTATGAGAGCCGAAGATTGCCGAACGGCTCTCCATTGAGGTATATTGGGGGCGTGGCAGGCCCCGCTCCAGGTGGAGGTCGTGATGAGCCGCTCTGGGGGAGAGCTGGAGCTCGGTACAGACAATCGCAGGGGCCCCAACAGTTGGACACCCCCACAAGCCCAACCCTCTCCCCCCATTATCTAAAACCTATACCCTCTACTGTGGGTAGGGGATAACTTTTTTAGTAACATTGAGGATGAGACTTCTCCTTTAAAGGGGTACTCCCACCCTAGACATCTTATCCCCTATCCAAAGGATAGGGGATAAGATGTCTGATCTCAGGGGTCCCAGCCGTCACGCCCCCTCCCATAGACTTGCATTGAGGGGACGGGCGGGACGTCACACGGGGGTGGAGTCCTGACGTCACGGACTTCCGTTTCCGTAGTCGCGACTCAGACCCTCCAGCGCTTCCGCACAAAAAAACAGGTGGGTGCCGCATGCAATACTGGGGGGGTCCCCAGCGGCGGGACCCCCGAGATCAGACATATTATCCCCTATCCTTTGGATAGGGGATAAGATGTCTAGGGTGGGAGTACCCCTTTAAGGAACATTTTTCCTGAAACCCTTATTCCTTTTACACTCCAATAACTGGTAGGTAAAATGGTAAAGAATATTGATAATATATACATATTAAGAATCAAAAATGGCTAAATATATAGGTTATCCACACCTAATAAGATATAAATATAGCCCTTGGTAGTAAAAATTATAAAAAGTCCTACAGAAGAAAACCAATGAGGCAAGATATATCCAAATCCATTTACTATAAAACATCAAACCATATAAAACCTCATAGGTCTGTGGTGACCTACACAAAATAAGGGGATAGGAGAAAGGGGTACAGGTGAGGCCCTATTTAAATGTACAATACTAACCCTAACTAACTAAAGAAAATCCCTTCCTATTATACTGTGTGGAATGGGGTACGGGTACAAAAAAATATTTACAATGATATAATATTATGGATAGCTCCCTTATAATTAGAGAAGCAGGTGGAGCAGCACTCTAAAGTTGAACTAGGTGCAGTGGGTGCAGGCTGTGGATGGGCCCTGGTCCTCGGGCCCCGATTAGATACAGCAACCAAGTAAACGCAGCAGCACTCCAGCGTAGTGAAGAATAGTGACTTTTATTTATCACCAAAATGCAATAGCGACGTTTCAACCACCTCACGTGGCCGTCCTGGAGGACGGCCACGTGAGGTGGTTGAAACGTCGCTATTGCATTTTGGTGATAAATAAAAGTCACTATTCTTCACTACGCTGGAGTGCTGCTGCGTTTACTTGGTTGCTGTCCCTTATAATTAGAGAGAAGAGATCGTTAAAATGCTGATGAAGATTGCCCTCTAGTTCTATGGGTTGTACTAGATATTTCATCATCATCATCGTGGAGATCGTTGTGTCCCGTCACCGCGCTTTCTATTCTGTTCTGTAAGGTCTTTGTCTTCACTTGTTGGCTTAGTAAGACGTAGATGATGGGATTAAGACAACTGTTTAAATAGGCAAGAAATAAACATATTTCTTCCTTGAGAACATTCTTCCACCAACCTTTGAAAGTCTTATTAACATCTGGTGTAACTGAAGACATGTGAAAGGGAAACCAACAGATGAAGAAGCAAAGGACCAGGGCAATGATGACTCTGAATGGCCGGTTGGACTTGTGCCATCTTCTTCTGGCCCTTAATTTGAAGGCAACAAAACCATAAGAAGCTAAAATGATGGTAAAGGGCAAAACAAACAAGACAATCATTCTGGTGATGTGCTTTTGTCTAGGTTCTCCACTATCGACGAGATAACGCTTTTGTAAACACTCAAACTGAATACGATCAGAAAAATGATAAGCCTCGTACATGAAGCCGCTCACAAGGCAGAACACCCAAATGATTCCTGAAATAATTCGGGCTGGTTTGATTTTTCGGTGTATCCTGGTCCAAAGCGGCCACATGGTGGACACACACCGGTCAAGACTGATGACCATCAGGAAGTAGACACTAGTCATCATGTTTAAAGACAGTATGAAAAAACGTACAGTGCATAAGATGAAACTATGCATCGAAAAGAATGGGAAAGCCCATTCTATGATATATAACAGAAGGAAGAGAGAAGATATGAAATCGGCAACGGCCAAGTTGAGGAACCAAACCGCACTCACACTCTTCTTCATTTTAAATCCAGTGATCCAGATTACTAAGCCATTGCCAACCATTCCCACAATGGCGGTGATTGTAAATAACACCACACGGGCTATATCAAAGTGTTGCTGCCTCGTGAAATATGAATCTATTTCATCAAATCCATCCCAAATGTCTTCAGTGGAGTTTGTATTATCAATGTCATAATCTTCTTCGGAGGAGTCCATGATTTTTCTCCTGTGAAAGGATGAAGAAAAAAAAAGTTTCAGGCCAAAAGCAAGTGATGGGGAGAAGTGGGACATATTTATAGGAAACTTAGTGGTATCTGGACCCTGGTGCCTAAAGGAGCCCAAGGGTTTGTCCAGTACATAAGCGGACACCAGTATTATACATGGTATATAGTAGGGTGGGGTCATGTTAGAGATCTAGGGGACAGAAGAAGCGTCTGCAGGTGACGCGAAACTAGTAGCCTATCAGTGGTGTGCCCCGCCTCTGAGAGCTTGCCGACTCTCGCTCCCCGCCATGGAACTTACGCTGAAGACATATTCCGGTGTGTGCGACTTCATTCATTTTCTACATTTTCTATAATTTATATAAATTTTTCCTTTACGCTAAACAACCTTTTGTCTTTTTATGGTCTTGTAACCATTGTACTATGCACAATTTGTCTTTTCACCTAGTAATATTTTTTGCATTATTAGGCGTATAACTGTGTTGTGCCTGATGGTCTCCAGCATGTAGCTCTCCAGCCATTGTGAAACTACAATTCTCAGCATGCGCAGATAGACTAATGCTACAAACGAGCAACTTTAATTGGAGAAAGACACTAGCCCATGAAGAACAACTTCTTGAAACCTTACTGACCAGATGGAGTCCATTTAACCACAAGTCCTAGGTCCAATGAAATGAGTTGGAGAGGATTTAAAACTTTAGTGGTGTTTAACTTCTCCCCTATCCGAATGTTTACCCCGTACAGGTGATGGGGGGGCGGGGGGGGGGGTCCCCGGTCCCAAGTTATACACCACTACAGTTTTCCTTTAAATGGTCATTTTATTCCAAAACAGCACAACACCTGTTTCACGCTAAGGTTGTACATGGTATTCCAACTCAACTCCTTTGACTACAATTCATGTCAAAATTGGGTTTTCATAGATCCACAAAAGGACATGATTGAGAGGTCCACCCTCCATCTATACAGAACATTTACATGTCCGCTTCGAATTGCACTGTAAACTTCATTCTTAAATTTACCCACTGACATATCATCAATAACATCTAATAGATTATTTGTAAATTATCCCCTTAGAAATAAACCCTTATGGTAAGTGACTGTCTCTATTGGGGCACTTTGTGGCTCATTTTGATGTCAGATCTGGGGTCCATTGGAGGATTCTATAAACTATGGTGGACCGTCCTCCGTTGGACCCCAGATCTGACCACTTTTCAAAAGTGTTTGTCAATTTTTTTTTATAGAATGTCTTTACTGAGACAATTTAAATATACAGTCAACAAAAGCATAAAAAACGACCAAGAAACGCTGAGGCTGAACAGCAACTTACCTTTACTCTAAATCCTTGAAAAGAAGCAGATTGTCCCGTAGAAGATCTCCTTATATCACAGGCACTTTAGGTTTCCTTCTACTTCTCTTCTTATAGTAAGAATTGTTCTTCTCTTTGGCTCGTATGATGATATATGTAGCGTTGACTTCCTGATGTACAGATGTTACATGTCGTAGATTTGTCTTACTGGTTGTTATAGAGAAACACATGATGGAGAGAACGTTACGAACAGATGGTTAGATAATGTAACTGCACTGGGCTCCGCATATGACATTGTTGGTTTACAGATAGATAGATAGATAGATATGAGATAGATAGATAGATATGAGATAGATAGATAGATATGAGATAGATAGATATGAGATAGATAGATAGATAGATAGATAGATAGATAGAAATGAGATAGATATGAGATAGATAGATAAATAGATATGAGACAGATAGATGTGAGATAGATAGATAGATATGAGATAGATAGATAGATATGAGATAGATAGATAGATATGAGATAGATAGATAGATAGATAGATATGAGATAGATAGATAGATATGAGATAGATAGATAGATAGATAGATATGAGATAAATAGATAGATAGATATGAGATAGATATGATGTGGATAGATAGATATGAGATAGATAGATATGAAATAGATAGATAGATAAATAGATAGATATATATGAAATAGATAGATAGATAAATAGATAGATATGAGATAGATAGATAGATATGAGATAGATATGATGTGGATAGATAGATATGAGATAGATAGATATGAAATAGATAGATAGATAAATAGATAGATATATATGAAATAGATAGATAGATAAATAGATAGATATGAGATATATATATAGATAGATAGATAATCCCAAACAGAACAGCACAACTACAAATTTAAAAATGTAGAAAAATAAATGAAGAGGTGCTCGCAGAGGTCAGAGTCTAGGTGAAGGACTCCTTCAGTATATAACATCCAATGATTCCACAGCACACAGGAGTTTATCCAAAAAAAGAGAGAAGGTGATTTATTCCATTCCCAGTGTTACAAAATAAGTGCTACGTTTCAGCAGCCTCACGCCGCCAAATGAAAATGGCGGCGTGAGGCTGCTGAAACGTAGCACTAATTTTGTAACACTGGGAATGGAATAAATCACCTTCTCTCTTTTTTTTGGATAAACTCCTGTGTGCTGTGGAATCATTGGATGTTAGATAGATAGATAGATAGATATGAGATAGATAGATAGATAGATATGAGATATGTATGAGATAGATAGATAGATAGATATGAGATAGATAGATAGATAGATAGATAGATAGATAGATATTAGTTAGATATGAGATAGACAGATAGATAGATATGAGATAGATAGATAGATATGAGATAGATAGATATGAGATAGATAGATATGAGATAGACAGATAGATAGATATGAGATAGATAGATAGATATGAGATTTATGGATAGGTAAGAGATAGATAGATATGAGATAGATAGATAGATATCCAATAGAAAAGATGGCAGCACACGTAGAATTCCATAAAGGGCAGTGTTTATTGTGTCCTCACAACATAAGGTGCGACGTTTCGGAGACCTCTCGTCTCCTTTCTCAAGCATGAGAGGTCTCCCAAATGTCGCACCTTATGTTGTGAGGACACAATAAACACATCAACTGGTGCCAGAAAGTTAAACAGATTTGTAAATCACTTCTATTAAAAAAAATTATTCTTCTAGTACTTATCAGCTGCTGTATGATCCACCTCTGTCCGTTTTAGAAACTGTCCAGAGTAGGAGCAAATCCCCATAGCAAACCTCTCCTGCTCTGGACAGTTCCTGACATGGACAGAGGTGTCAACAGAGAGCACTGTGGTCAGACAGACAGGAAATTCAAAAAGAAAAGAACTTCCTGTGGAGCATACAGCAGCTGATAAGTATAGGAAGCATTAAGATTCTTTAAGAGAAGTAATTTACTAATCTGTTTAACTTTCTGGAACCGGTAGATTTAAAAAAATATGTATTTTCCCCTTTAAGTACCCCTTTAAGGGACCTGACAGGTTCCCTTTAAGAAAATTCTTGAACTCTTACCCTGGTACTGGATACCATAAGAATTCACGGGCCATGTAGCTTCGGAGTTACGATATCACACAATACTCTTTTTGGAAGTAAGAAAAATTGTTTCCTGTGGTGTTCTCAGTGGGGATCTCGATAAGAGGATGAGATCTATGTCCTCAGTGACAAACTGCTGAGAACATGATGAGATACAATGTCTAGATACAGTAATTGTTATCGTCTACATTAAGCACATTTGCAAACATTTTTGTTTTCATTTTAACTTTATTTATATCGTTTACAAAATTCTCTTTCGATAATACTCTACTGACAAACATCTCCAACACCCCTTCCCTTCTCCTCCTTCATTGAACTTGATGGACATATGTTTATTTTGAACTACGAAACTATGTAACTACTATAATTCTGACAAACATATCATTTACACATTAGTATAAGCAACCACCGGTTGCTTATATTACAAATTAATAACCAATGCATTAGTTCTTGTTACGCCGAGCGCTCCGGGTCCCCGCTCCTCCCCGGAGCGCTCGCTACACTCTCTCCGCTGCAGCGCTCCGGTCAGATCCACTGACCCGGGGCGCTGCGATTCTGCTTCCAGCCGGGATGCGATTCGCGATGCGGGTAGCGCCCGCTCGCGATGCGCACCCCGGCTCCCGTACCTGACTCGCTCTCCCTCGGTCCTGTCCCGGCGCGCGCGGCCCCGCTCCCTAGGGCGCGCGCGCGCCGGGTCTTTGCGATTTAAAGGGCCACTGCGCCGCTGATTGGCGCAGTGATTCCAATTAGTGTCTTCACCTGTGCACTTCCCTATATCACCTCACTTCCCCTGCACTTCCCTGCCGGATCTTGTTGCCATTGTGCCAGTGAAAGCGTTCCTTGTGTGTTCCTAGCCTGTGTTCCAGACCTCCTGCCGTTGCCCCTGACTACGATCCTTGCTGCCTGCCCCGACCTTCTGCTACGTCCGACCTTGCTTCTGTCTACTCCCTTGTACCGCGCCTATCTTCAGCAGCCAGAGAGGTTGAGCCGTTGCTAGTGGATACGACCTGGTCACTACCGCCGCAGCAAGACCATCCCGCTTTGCGGCGGGCTCTGGTGAAAACCAGTAGTGACTTAGAACCGATCCACTAGCACGGTCCACGCCAATCCCTCTCTGGCACAGAGGATCCACTACCTGCCAGCCGGCATCGTGACAGTAGATCCGGCCATGGATCCCGCTGAAGTTCCTCTGCCAGTTGTCGCTGACCTCACCACGGTGGTCGCCCAGCAGTCACAACAGATAGCGCAACAAGGCCAACAGCTGTCTCAACTGACCGTTATGCTACAACAGTTACTACCACAGCTTCAGCAGTCATCTCCTCCGCCAGCTCCTGCACCTCCTCCGCAGCGAGTGGCCGCTCCTGGGCTACGCCTATCCTTGCCGGATAAATTTGATGGGGACTCTAAGTTTTGCCGTGGCTTTCTTTCCCAATGTTCCCTGCATCTGGAGATGATGTCGGACCTGTTTCCCACTGAAAGGTCTAAGGTGGCTTTCGTAGTCAGCCTTCTGTCCGGAAAAGCCCTGTCATGGGCCACACCGCTCTGGGACCGCAATGACCCCGTCACTGCCTCTGTACACTCCTTCTTCTCGGAAATCCGAAGTGTCTTTGAGGAACCTGCCCGAGCCTCTTCTGCTGAGACTGCCCTGTTGAACCTGGTCCAGGGTAATTCTTCCGTTGGCGAGTATGCCGTACAATTCCGTACTCTTGCTTCAGAATTATCCTGGAATAATGAGGCCCTCTGCGCGACCTTTAAAAAAGGCCTATCCAGCAACATTAAAGATGTTCTGGCCGCACGAGAAATTCCTGCTAATCTACATGAACTTATTCACCTAGCCACTCGCATTGACATGCGTTTTTCCGAAAGGCGTCAGGAGCTCCGCCAAGATATGGACTCTGTTCGCACGAGGCGTTTCTTCTCCTCGGCTCCTCTCTCCTCTGGTCCCCTGCAATCTGTTCCTGTGCCTCCCGCCGTGGAGGCTATGCAGGTCGACCGGTCTCGCCTGACACCTCAAGAGAGGACACGACGCCGCATGGAGAACCTCTGCCTGTACTGTGCTAGTACCGAACACTTCCTGAGGGATTGTCCTATCCGTCCTCCCCGCCTGGAAAGACGTCCGCTGACTCCGCACAAAGGTGAGACAGTCCTTGATGTCTACTCTGCTTCTCCACGTCTTACTGTGCCTGTGCGGATGTCTGCCTCTGCCTTCTCCTTCTCTACCGTGGCCTTCTTGGACTCTGGATCTGCAGGAAATTTTATTTTGGCCTCTCTCGTCAACAGGTTCAACATCCCAGTGACCAGTCTCGCCAGACCCCTTTACATCAATTGTGTAAACAATGAAAGATTGGACTGTACCATACGCTTCCGCACGGAGCCCCTTCTAATGAGCATCGGATCTCATCACGAGAGGATTGAACTTTTGGTCCTCCCCAATTGCACCTCGGAAATTCTCCTTGGACTTCCCTGGCTTCAACTTCATTCCCCAACCCTGGATTGGTCCACTGGGGAGATCAAGAGTTGGGGGCCCTCTTGTTCCAAGGACTGTCTAAGACCGGTTCCCAGTAACCCTTGCCGTGACTCTGTGGTTCCCTCAGTAACCGGTCTCCCTAAGGCCTATATGGACTTCGCGGATGTTTTCTGCAAAAAACAAGCTGAGACTCTACCTCCTCACAGGCCTTATGATTGCCCTATCGACCTCCTCCCGGGTACTACTCCACCCCGGGGCAGAATTTATCCTCTCTCTGCCCCAGAGACTCTTGCCATGTCTGAGTATGTCCAGGAAAATTTAAAAAAGGGCTTTATCCGTAAATCCTCCTCTCCTGCCGGAGCCGGATTTTTCTTTGTGTCCAAAAAAGATGGCTCCCTACGTCCTTGCATTGACTACCGCGGTCTTAATAAAATCACGGTTAAGAACCGCTACCCCCTACCCCTCATCTCTGAACTCTTTGATCGCCTCCAAGGTGCCCACATCTTTACTAAATTGGACTTAAGAGGCGCCTATAACCTCATCCGCATCAGAGAGGGGGATGAGTGGAAAACGGCGTTTAACACCAGAGATGGACACTTTGAGTATCTGGTCATGCCCTTTGGCCTGTGCAACGCCCCTGCTGTCTTCCAAGACTTTGTCAATGAAATTTTTCGTGATCTGTTATACTCCTGTGTTGTTGTATATCTGGACGATATCCTAATTTTTTCTGCCAATCTAGAAGAACACCGCCAGCATGTCCGTATGGTTCTTCAGAGACTTCGTGACAATCAACTCTATGCCAAAATTGAGAAATGTCTGTTTGAATGCCAATCTCTTCCTTTTCTAGGATATTTGGTCTCTGGCCAGGGACTACAAATGGATCCAGACAAACTCTCTGCCGTCTTAGATTGGCCACGCCCCTCCGGACTCCGTGCTATCCAACGCTTTTTGGGGTTCGCCAATTATTACAGGCAATTTATTCCACATTTTTCTACCGTTGTGGCTCCTATCGTGGCTTTAACCAAAAAAAATGCCGATCCCAAGTCTTGGCCTCCTCAAGCGGAAGACGCCTTTAAACGACTCAAGTCTGCCTTTTCTTCGGCTCCCGTGCTCTCCAGACCTGACCCTTCCAAACCCTTCCTATTGGAGGTTGATGCCTCCTCAGTGGGAGCTGGAGCTGTTCTTTTACAAAAAAATTCTTCCGGGCATGCTGTCACTTGTGGTTTTTTTTCTAGGACCTTCTCTCCGGCGGAGAGGAACTACTCCATCGGGGATCGAGAGCTTCTAGCCATTAAATTAGCACTTGAGGAATGGAGGCATCTGCTGGAGGGATCAAGATTTCCAGTTATTATTTACACCGACCACAAGAACCTCTCCTACCTCCAGTCTGCCCAACGGCTGAATCCTCGCCAGGCCCGGTGGTCTCTGTTCTTTGCCCGATTTAATTTTGAGATTCACTTTCGTCCTGCCGATAAGAACATTAGGGCCGATGCTCTCTCTCGTTCCTCGGATGCCTCAGAAGTTGAACTCTCTCCGCAACACATCATTCCACCTGACTGCCTGATCTCCACTTCTCCAGCCTCCATCAGGCAAACTCCTCCAGGAAAGACCTTTGTTTCTCCACGCCAACGCCTCGGAATCCTCAAATGGGGTCACTCCTCCCATCTCGCTGGTCATGTGGGCATCAAGAAATCTGTGCAACTCATCTCCCGCTTCTATTGGTGGCCGACTCTGGAGACGGATGTCGTGGACTTTGTGCGAGCCTGCACTATCTGTGCCCGGGATAAGACTCCTCGCCAGAAGCCCGCTGGTTTTCTTCATCCCCTGCCTGTCCCCGAACAGCCTTGGTCTCTGATTGGTATGGATTTTATTACTGATTTACCCCCTTCCCGTGGCAACACTGTTATTTGGGTGGTCGTTGATCGATTCTCCAAAATGGCACATTTCATCCCTCTTCCTGGTCTTCCTTCAGCGCCTCAGTTGGCTAAACAATTTTTTGTACACATTTTTCGTCTCCACGGGTTGCCTACGCAGATCGTCTCGGATAGAGGCGTCCAATTCGTGTCTAAATTCTGGAGGGCTCTCTGTAAACAACTCAAGATTAAATTAAATTTTTCTTCTGCATATCATCCCCAGTCCAATGGACAAGTAGAAAGAATTAACCAAGTCTTGGGTGATTATTTGCGACATTTTGTTTCCTCCCGCCAGGATGACTGGGCAGATCTCCTTCCATGGGCCGAATTCTCGTATAACTTCAGAGTCTCTGAATCTTCCTCCAAATCCCCATTTTTCGTGGTGTACGGCCGTCACCCTCTTCCCCCCCTCCCTACCCCCTTGCCCTCTGGTCTGCCCGCTGTGGATGAAATTTCTCGTGACCTTTCCATTATATGGAGAGAGACCCAAAATTCTCTCTTACAGGCTTCATCACGCATGAAGAGGTTCGCGGATAAGAAAAGAAGAGCTCCTCCCGTTTTTTCCCCTGGAGACAAGGTATGGCTCTCCGCTAAATATGTCCGCTTCCGTGTCCCTAGCTACAAGTTGGGACCACGCTATCTTGGTCCTTTCAAAATTTTGTGTCAAATTAATCCTGTCTCTTACAAACTTCTTCTTCCTCCTTCTCTTCGTATCCCTAATGCCTTTCACGTCTCTCTTCTTAAACCACTCATCCTCAACCGTTTTTCTCCCAAATCTGTTCCTCCCACTCCTGTTTCCGGCTCCTCGGACATCTTCTCTGTCAAAGAGATCTTAGCCTCTAAAAAGGTCAGAGGGAAAACTTTTTTTTTAGTGGACTGGGAGGGTTGTGGTCCTGAAGAGAGATCCTGGGAACCTGAGGACAACATCCTAGATAAAAGTCTGCTCCTCAGGTTCTCAGGCCCTAAAAAGAGGGGGAGACCCAAGGGGGGGGGTACTGTTACGCCGAGCGCTCCGGGTCCCCGCTCCTCCCCGGAGCGCTCGCTACACTCTCTCCGCTGCAGCGCTCCGGTCAGATCCACTGACCCGGGGCGCTGCGATTCTGCTTCCAGCCGGGATGCGATTCGCGATGCGGGTAGCGCCCGCTCGCGATGCGCACCCCGGCTCCCGTACCTGACTCGCTCTCCCTCGGTCCTGTCCCGGCGCGCGCGGCCCCGCTCCCTAGGGCGCGCGCGCGCCGGGTCTTTGCGATTTAAAGGGCCACTGCGCCGCTGATTGGCGCAGTGATTCCAATTAGTGTCTTCACCTGTGCACTTCCCTATATCACCTCACTTCCCCTGCACTTCCCTGCCGGATCTTGTTGCCATTGTGCCAGTGAAAGCGTTCCTTGTGTGTTCCTAGCCTGTGTTCCAGACCTCCTGCCGTTGCCCCTGACTACGATCCTTGCTGCCTGCCCCGACCTTCTGCTACGTCCGACCTTGCTTCTGTCTACTCCCTTGTACAGCGCCTATCTTCAGCAGCCAGAGAGGTTGAGCCGTTGCTAGTGGATACGACCTGGTCACTACCGCCGCAGCAAGACCATCCCGCTTTGCGGCGGGCTCTGGTGAAAACCAGTAGTGACTTAGAACCGATCCACTAGCACGGTCCACGCCAATCCCTCTCTGGCACAGAGGATCCACTACCTGCCAGCCGGCATCGTGACAGTTCTGTTATTTGTGTTATTTCCATCGTCATTGAAGTCACCAGGATCACTCAAGATAATTTCTACCCTTTTAGGTATAGATTTTACAAAGTTTTTCTTAATGCCTTTGCTCAGGAAAACATAGAATATAGGATCGATAGCACAGTTGAAATATGCTAAAATGGTGGAAATTTCGCTCATTAAAAGCTCGGTTTCCCAATTGTGACGCTTAAAGGGATACTCCCGTGGAAAACTTTTTTTTTTTTTTTTTTTTTTAATCAACTGGTGCCAGAAAGATAAACAGATTTGTAAATCACTTCTATTAAAAAAATCTTAATCCTTCCAGTAATTTTTAGGGGCTGTATACTAAAGAGAAATCCAAAAAAGAAATGCATTTCCTCTGATGTCATGACCACAGTGCTCTCTGCTGACCTCTGCTGTCCATTTTAGGAACTGTCCAGAGCAAGAGAAAATCCCCATAGCAAACATATGCTGCTCTGGACAGTTCCTAAAATGGACAGCAGAGGTCAGCAGAGAGCACTGTGGTCATGACATCAGAGGAAATGCATTTCTTTTTTGGATTTCTCTTTAGTATACAGCCCCTAAAAAGTACAGGAAGGATTAAGATTTTTTTTAATAGAAGTGATTTACAAATTTGTTTATCTTTCTGGCACCAGTTGATTTAAAAAAAAAAAAAAAAAAAAAAAAAGGTTTCCACGGGAATACCCTATCAGTGTCCAAGTGTGGTAGGGAAACCAACAAACAAAGAAATAGTTTTAGGAACTGTCCAGAGCAGGAGAGGTTTGCTATGGGGATTTGCTTCTACTCTGGACAGTTCTTAAAATGGACAGAGGTGGCAGCAGAGAGCAGTGTGGTCAGACAGAAAGGAAATTCAAAAAGAAAAGAACTTCCTGTGGAGCATACAGCAGCTGATAAGTACTGGAAGGATTAAGATTTTTAAACAGAAGTAATTTACAAATCTGTTTAACCTTCTGGCACCGGTTAATTTAGAATTTTTTTTTCCAGTGGAGTACCCCTTTAAAGTGTAAGTCCAGAGTCGGTCTCCCATCTGTTCTGCACAGATCGATGCGGAGAGACACAGCTGGCGCTGGGCGATATCGTTTCTGAGACAAATGAACAACGTATAGCGAGTTCCATGAATGAGCCTTATTCTGGCGCACGGATCTTGGGTGAGCATAATATGGTTGCCTTAAAGGAGTACTCTGCCCCTAGACATCTTATCCCCTATCGAAAGCATTGGGACCCGCCGGCAATGGCCGACGCCCGCGATCTCGCGGGCGTCCGCCATTAACCCCTCAGGTGCCGGGATCAATACAGATCCCGACATCTGCGGCAGTGCGCGATTTAAATGAACGATCGGATCGCCCGCAGCGCTGCTGCGGGGATCTGATCATTCATAATGCTGCATGGAGGTCCCCTCACCTTCCTCCGTGCGGCTCCCGGCGTCTCCTGCTCTGGTCTGAGATCGAGCAGACCAGAGCAGTAGATGACCGATAATACTGATCTGTTCTATGTCCTATACATAGAACAGATCAGTATTAGCAATCATGGTATTGCTATGAATAGTCCACTATGGGGACTATTCAAGTGTAAAAAAAAATGTAAAAAAATGTAAAAGTAAAAGTAAAAAAAAAGTGAAAAATCCCCTCCCCCAATAAAAAAGTAAAACGTCCGTTTTTTCCTATTTTACCCTCAAAAAGCGTAAAAAATAAATTTTATAGACATATTTGGTATGGCCGCGTGCGTTAATGTCCGAACTATTAAAATAAAATGTTAATGATCCCGTACGGTGAACGGCGTGAAGTGAACGTAAAAAAAAAAAAGTCATAAATTGCTACTTTTTTTATACATTTCATTAAAAAAAATTATAAAAAATGTATTAAAAGTTTTTTATATGCAAATGTGGTATCAAAAAAATTACAGATCATGGCGCAAAAAATGAGCCCTCATACCGCCGCTTATACGGAAAAATAAAAAAGTTATAGGTCATCAAAATAAAGGGATTATAAACGTACTAATTTGGTTAAAAAGTTTGTGATTTTTTTTAAGCACAACAATAATATAAAAGTATGTTATCATGGGTATCATTTTAATCGTAATGACCCTCAGAATAAAGAACACATGCCATTTTTACCGTAAATTGTACGGCGTGAAAACGAAACCTTCCAAAATTAGCAAAATTGCGTTTTTCTTTTTAATTTCCCCACAAAAATAGTGTTTTTTGGTTGCGCCATACATTTTATGATATAATGAGTTATGTCATTACAAAGGACAACTGGTCGCGCAAAAAACAAGCCCTCATACTAGTCTGTGGATGGAAATATAAAAGAGTTATGATTTTTAGAAGGCGAGGAGGAAAAAATGAAAACGTAAAAATTAAATTGTCTGAGTCCTTAAGGCCAAAATGGGCTGAGTCCTTAAGGGGTTAAGGGTGCAAAATCTAGAAAAAAAAGATTCTGAACCCAACAGTGATCTTCAACCTGCGGACCTCCAGATGTTGCAAAACTACAACTTCCAGCATGCCCGGATAGCCGTTGGCTGTCCGGGCATGCTGGGAGTTGTAGTTTTGCAACATCTGGAGGTCCGCAGGTTGAAGACCACTGGTATAGGAGGCAATACTCCATGTCCCCGCCGCTCCGGACCCGTCACCGCTCGTCACTGCTACCCTGGATGTCGCTCCATCGCTGTTGCCGCATCCCCGTGCTGTCCCCGACGCTCCGGACGTCTTCTTCCCCAGGATCCACGCTCTCCGTCGCCGTCATCACGTAGCTACGCACGCCGCTCCTACTGGATGACAGGACGGCGTGCGCGACGACGTGATGACGTCGAAGGAGAGCGCCGGCCATGCAGGGGATCCCGGCCCGGAGCAGACTCTGAAGAGGCAGGTAAGGTCCCTCCCGGTGTCCTGTAAGCTCGTCACCGCTGCCCTGGATGTCGCCCTCCATCGCTGTCGCCGCGTCCGCGTGGTGTCCCCGCCGCTCCAGACGTCTTCTTCCCCGGGATCAACGCTCTCCGTCGCCGTCATCACGTTGCTACGCACGCCGCTCAGATTGGATGATGGGACGGCGTGCGCGACGACGTGATGACGTCGAAGGAGAGCGCCGGCCGTGCAGGGGATCCCGGCACGGAGCAGACACCGAGGAGGCAGGTAAGGTCCCTCCCGGTGTCCTGTAAGCTGTTCGGGACGCCGCGATTTCACCGCGGCGGTCCCGAACAGCCCGACTGAGCTGCCTGGTTAGTGTCACTTTTGCTTCAGACGTGGCGGTCAGCTTTGAGGGGTTAATACAGGGCATCACCGCGATTGGTGATGTCCTTTATTAGCCGCGGGTGCCGGCCGTTGATGGGACCCGCCGCGATAGGTGTGTATTCGCCGTATAAGACGCACCAACTTTTCCTCCCCAGTTTTGGGGAAGAAAAAGTGCGTCTTATACGGCGAAAAATACGGTAGCTTAGTCGGTAAATAAATAGATACATACATACAATATATTATCGCACAATGATATTATTTATTGTATCCATTGGATGTTATAGTCATGTCGATGACGTCTCTTGGATGCTACAGTAAAGTCACTATGGAAAGAACATCAACTACAGTGGTCTCAGGTTGAATGTGATGTATATCCTCTTGAAAGAAAACTTAAAGGGGTTATCCAGGAATAGAAAATCTGAGATCATTTCTTAAAAAAAGAAAAGAAAAAAAAAACAGCTCCACATCTGTCCCCAGGTTGGGTGCGGTATTACAACTTGGCTCCATTCACTTCAATGGAACTGAGCCGCAGAACCACACCCAACCTGGAGACAGAAGGGGAGTGGCTTTTGAAAGAAATTAGCCCGTTTTTTTCTGATCCTGGATAACCCCTTTAATTTGAAGAGACAAGAAATATTCCCCCCCCAAAAAATTTTAACAAATAGAAAAAAGACAACCATGGAAAGAAGTCAAGAAAACCTGATCGACCTTAACTGCGTGGTCTCTTAGATTATGTCCCTTCTAATTCTGGATATTTTTTTCGAAAGTATAGCTTGTATAGAAAAAGCTTTTTTAAAATGTGGACAAATAAAAATGTACATCAAGGGATATAGACAAGTGGTCAATGATGTCAAGGCCTTGGAGAGATTTAGACCATTGTCAAGAGGAAGATGCAGAAGATTTTCTCCAGTTGTGAATGAAGACAGAAAGGAGAAGACGTGATGTGGAGCCCAACAAAGGCCAAAACAGATCTGGATTAAGAAAATTAGTTTTAAGCTTGTTGTATACCTTGAGGAATTTTTCCTATGATATAACAATCCGGTGATGATGAGACACAAAATGACGATCAGAAATGGTATGAAGAAGCCAAGGACAAATGCGGTGGTGACTATAGACCGGTACTGGACCTGGTCGTTGTCAAGAACGCCATAGATACATCTGGTTGAGTTCTGGCAATCGTATGTGTTTATGAAAAGGAAGTAAGGGACAGAGACTCCGAGCGAGAAGATCCATATGACTAAGACTTGTATAGAAGCCAACTCCTTGGTCCTATAGGGAGTAAAACCAAAAGGAAATAGGACGACCAAGCAATAGTCTACACTGAATAAGGTGAGAATAAGGGCACTCACAACCATGTAGAGATAGACGATAGCATTGTTCAATCTACACAGGAAAGAACCAAAGGGCCAGTGAATGTCTAAGGCAAAGTAGACCATGTCCAGAGGCTGGATTAAGGAGAATATAAAACATGAGACGAACAAATGAAGGTACAAGATTGTCCGGTATTTCTTCTCCATCTTGGAAACTTTAATCCATAGGACGAAGCCATTTACTGTTGTCCCCGATATAAATACCAAAGCACAAATAATAGCGGATAAAACAGTGGTGACATGGACGCTGCGGCCATCTTCTTTGTCAGTGATGTTACAATACTTCATCCAGGTAATATTGATGTCAGGACTTGAGCAATTCTCCATAGTCTTGATGGGAAGGTATACACTTTATACACTGTAGACGATAAAAAAAGAAAGATCAACCATAATATGTTCCAAATAGAATCGGGAGAGGTCAAATGACATTGATTGACTTAATGGGTTAGTCCAGAAATGCGAAGAATGTCTCCTTAAAAATTCCCATGCCTAAACTCATGCGGATGATAGACTACTGGCCCCTATGAGACTTCCCTAGACAGAATATACTTAGCCATGACATAAAGGCCTGGGGCTTAGCTTAAAGGGGTACTTCGCCCCTAGACATCTTATCCCCTATCCAAAGAATAGGGGATAAGATGTCTGATCGTGGGGATCCCGTCGCTGGAGATCCCCGTGATCTCGACTGCGGCACCACAGACATCCGGTGCATGGAGCGAACTTCGTTCCGTGCTGGATGACTGGCGGTGCTGGGCGGAGGCTCGTGACATCACGATCCCACCTTCTCCCATATACTTGCATTGAGGGGGCGTGGCCATGACGTCACGAGCCTCCAGCGCTGCACCCGACGCTCTAAACGAACGCCGGGTGCAGCAGCGGCAGCACCCCCACGATCAGACATCTTATCCCCTATAATTTGGATAGGGGATATAGTGTCTAGGGGCAGAGAACCCCTTTAATGTTCATTTTTACTAGCAGATAGGAGAAACTTTATGATCTGCTGAAACTTCTAGTACTAACAGAGAGAAAAAAAAAAAAAACACTTATGTGCTTGTATGAAACCTGTAGCATAGTTTGTAGAAACTGATGAAAATGGATGCATATACCTTATCCACCGCAAAAAGGGGTTATGAAAAAAAACTGAAAAAAAATAGCAAATTAAATTCCGTTTTTTTCGCCATATAAGACGCTCCGGCATATAAGACGCACCCAATCTTAAAGGAGGAAAATCTAGAAAAAAAAGATTCTGAACAAAATACAATGTAAAGTATAGGACAGTGATCTTCAACCTGCGGACCTCCAGATGTTGCAAAACTAAAACTCCCAGCATGCCCGGACAGCCGTTGGCTGTCCGGGCATGCCAGGAGTTGTAGTTTTGCAACATCTGGAGGTCCGCAGGTTGAAGACCACTGGTATAGGAGGTAATATTCATGTATCCCCGCCGCTCCGGACCGTCACCGCTGCCTTGGATGTCGCCCTCCATCGCTGTCGCCGCATCCCCGGGGTGTCCCCGTCGCTCCGGAATGTCTCTGCTGCCCGGGATCCCCGTTCTCCGTCGCCGACATCACGTCGCTACGCACGCTGCTCCTATTGGATGACGGGACGGCGTGCGCGACGACGTGATGATGACGTAGGAGAGCGCCGGCCATGCAGGGGATCCCGGCACGGAGCAGACACCGAGGAGGCAGGTAAGGTCCCTCCCGGTGTCCTGCTAGCTGTTCAGGACGCCGCGATTTCACCGCGGCGGTCCCGAACAGCCCGACTGAGCAGCCGGGTTAGTTTCACTTTCGCTTCAGACGCGGCGGTCAGCTTTGATCGCCGCGTCTGAAGGCTTAATACAGGGCATCACCGCGATCGGTGATGTCCTGTATTAACCGTGGGTCCCTGCCGTTGATGGCCGCAGGGACCGCCGCGATAGGACATGGTTTTATGTGTATTCGTCGTATAAGAGGCACCAACTTCCCCCTCCCCCAGTTTTGGGGAAGAAAAAGTGCGTCTTATACGGTGAAAATTAAAAAATAAATAAATTATTTAAGTAGTAAGAAATACCTTGAGTGAGTTTATTCATAAACATGTTGCACTTGTTATATCTATTTAATAACTGTGGTGTCTCTCCTGTCTGGTACCTGGGACAAAGATGATGCTGCAGCCGGACAGGAATATGTTCTAGATAGTATGGGGACCCCTAGTGGTCTTTTTATAAGCCATGATTTCTATAAAAACGAAATAACATTTTTCTATTATGAAGTATATAAAAGAGGTTAATGTTTTGCCAAAATGTACAACATAAATAAAGTATTTGAATCTGACAGTGACCACTTAATGGCTTTGATTTAAAGGGGTATTCCAGAAAAAAACACGTTTGTGTTTATATCAACTGGCTCCACAAAGTTAAACAGATTTGTAAATTACTTCTATAAAAAAAAAAAAAAAAAAAAAATATTTATCCTTCCAGTACTTATCAGCTGCTGAAGTTGAGTTGTTCTTTTCTGTCTGGCAACAGTGCTCTCTGCTGACATCTCTGCTTGTCTCGGGAACTGCACGGAGTAGAAGAGGTTTGCTATGGGGATTTGCTTCTACTCTGGACTGTTCCCGAGACAGGTGACATCAGAGAGCACTTAGACTGAAAAGAACAACTCAACTTCAGCAGCTCATAAGTACTGAAAGGATTAAGATTTTTTTTTATAGAAAGTAATTTACAAATCTGTTTAATTTTCTGGAGCCGGTTGATACATTAAAGAAAAAAAAAAAAAAAAAGTTTTTTCCTGGATAACCCCTTTAAGATCACAAATCATTTAGGGTTCAATTCTCAAAATGTTTGCAATGACATGACCACTTCTCCTCTTCCTTGTTACAGACTGTATTGCCGCACACGTTGGGCCCTTTGATGTTGTTATTGTGTCTTCCTTATAGATACATGTGTTCTTCGCAGTCTCTTCTAATGTTATACAAATGTTCCTTTATTCTTTTCTTTATAGATTGTGATGAGCGGCCTACATACTGTTTGTTATATGGACGCTGGACTGAGGCCCGTCCTCCTGCTCCGTCTGATTTTTCATTTTCTGGACGGACCCTCCCTGCCTTTATTTTTTATAAGGGATCAGAGATAATAAATTCCCAGGGTATAACAAACACAATAAATACAGATGTAGCCAATGCCATCTCGATCCCTGATGCATTAAGATATTTTTTATTGCTCTCCTAAAATAAAGATAAATTGTCCTAACACAAAGCAAATATTAACCTTTAACTTTACCCCTATTAACTCCTCATTTACTGGTACCAATGGCAATATAAAAAAAAAAGTATATATATATATATATATATATATATATATATATATATATATATATACATTTATATATATATATATATATATATATATATATATATATACAGTAAATAATAAAAATATAATAATGTTCCCTGGTATATTAGGATATCCTAACGCATTAAGATTAACATGTTAACCCAATCAAGATAATCATGGCTACATCTGTAGATATCACAAAAACAACAAATTTATAAATAAATTAATTATAATAATAAAATAATAATAATGATGATGATAATAATAATAATAAAAATAAATAATGATGATGATGATGATAATAATAGTAAAATACTACTACTACTTATAATAATAATAATAATAATAATAATAATAATTATTATTATTATTATTATTATTATTATTACCGTATATACTCAAGTATAAGCCGACCCGAATATAAGCCGAGGCCCCTAATTTTACCCCCAAAACCCAGGAAAAGTTATTGACTCAACTATAAGCCTAGGGTGGGAAATACATCATCCCCCATATCATCATCCAGACCCCCGTCATCATCCCCGCCTGTCAATCCCTTCATCAGTGGTCTTCAACCTGCGGACCTCCAGATGTTGCAAAACTACAACTCCCAGCATGCCCGGACAGCCATCGGCTGTCCGGGCATGCTGGGTGTTGTAGTTTTGAAACCTCTGGAGTTCCGCTGGTTGAAGACCACTGCAGCCTTCGTCCTCATCCAGCCCCCCCCCCCCCCCCCTTTTGTTTTGTACTCACCTCTCCTCGGCGGGAAGTTAGGGTGAGCTGATCCGGGCCATCTATGCTGCAGGGACCGTCCGGTGGGGAGGATTAGTCGTTGCGGGCTGTCCATTTTCACCAGCGGGACCTCTTCTCCGCACCCGGCCCCGGACTAGTGATGTTGCCTTGACGAGGGGAGGTGAGTACAAAACAAAAATGGGGGGGCTGGATGATGACGAAGGCCGCAGTGGTCTTCAACTTGCGGACTTCCAGAGGTTTCAAAACTACAACACTCAGCATGTCCGGGCATGCTGGGAGTTGTAGTTTTGCAACATCTGGAGGTCCGCAGGTTGAAGACCACTGATGAAGGGATTGACAGGCGGAGAGTTCACTCGAGTATAAGCCGAGGGGGGTGTTTTCAGCACAAAAAATCATGCTGAAAAACTCGGCTTATACTCGAGTATATACGGTATTAATATTATTATCATCATTTATATTATTATTATTATCATCATTATTATTATTATATTCTCTGGTGCATAAGATATCCTTGCGCATTAAGGTTCACTTCACATGTTACATTAACCCGATCAAGATAATCATGGCTACATCTGTAGAGTTGTAGTTTTGCAACAGCTGGAGGCACTCTGGTTGGGAAACACTGCTCTAAATGCCCAAAATAACAAACGCCATAATTAATAGCTATAACAAATACAAGCATATTATAAATAAATGCACTGCAGATATATAATACACATACTTGAGGGAGGTGGCTATGACATCAAGATCATGACCTCCGGCTCCGAGCGCTCTAAACAAACGTTTCAGAACGCTGGAGCATCGGAGTGCCCCTTTAAGCTACTGGAGTACCAGGGGCCCATATGCTTTTCTTGAATCATTTGAGCCCACCCCTGACAATATCAGCTACTTATGACTCCTAGTTTCTTAAAGGGGTACTCCGCTGCCCCAGCGTTCGGAACATTTTGTTCTGAATGCTTGGAGCGGGCGGCAGGGGTCGTGACGTCACACCATGCCCCCTCAATGCAAGTCTATGGGAGGGGGCGTGGCAACCGCCACGCCCCCTCCCATAGACTTGCATTGAGGGGGTGTGGTGTGACGTCATGAGAGGGCATGGCCGCAATGTCACGACCCCACTGTCCACACCCAGAACGCCGAGTGCTGCACAGAGATCACGATGGTCAGATATCAGATATCCAATCCCCTGTCCTTTGGATAGGGGATAAGATGTCTAGGGGCGGAGTACCCCTTTAATCTACATGTCAAAGACTATGTAATGGTCTGGAGCCATTTGTTTTAGGTTTCCTTCATCAACAAAGTTCTAAAGACCCCCAATACCCAAGTAGACCCCATAGCTAAATCAGAAACGGGGCCCCATGTCTATGTAATGCCATTAAGAACACTGGTGTCTTCTTCTGAGAGACCTTTGGGCCCACTCAGGGACCAGGGTCCGGCTGACTCTATTACTTCTGCACCATCCATAACTACACCCCTGCCCATCTATTGATAATACAATGTTGACATTAAGAACAGGACATGTTACCTCTTTGGGTTCATGGAGATTCCATCAGAAGGTGTTGGTCCAAATGTTTTCTTATTAAACATCCATTGGGTGCATGCCTGATCCGCTCGCGCTGTACTATTGCAAGGAGTGCTGTACTATTGTGTAAGAGGAAATCCTCGCGCTGACTGCTCTTACAACACACCATGAAACCCAGGGTCCTAAAGACAGTCAGTAGATGTGTAGACTTCCACTTTTCAAATCCTTTATCCATATACTCTATGTAAGTGTATACTGTATATATATTGACATATGTGTGTGTGTGTCAGGGTATAATCAAACTTCGGATCACCATTGACGGCAATGCAGTCCGCACATAACATGTTTATTCTTTTGGCAGATCGAGTTCCGCAGTGTGAATGGGTTAACAGAAGACCCATGCACACCAATGTTAAAGAGAACCTATCATCAGACCATATTTTCTAAACGAACTCAGATTATATTCTCTTACTACTCCTAATACCCCTCCTGCCCTTAATACATTTTCTGAGCTTTAAAAAGCTGTGTATCATACCTTTCCCCTTGCTCACATTGTGTGAGCTCCTGGCAGGAGAAAGTGGGCGTTCGCCAGCAAGCGCAACATCACTCTAGTCTGCGAGAGCCTCGCCTCGCCATGTCCCGCACACACTTCCTGAGTTTGGTCTCCTGCCAGGTCAGGAGGAGACCAAATTCACTGTTTGACTTGAGCAGGGAACAGAACAGAGCCACCTAGTGGCTGTTTTTTCAATAACATTAAAAACATATAAAGGTTGAGAATTATAACGGCAAGTAAATAGCAAAGTGTCTTATGATTACATAAGGAACAATATATTAAAAGTTTAGTTTGGTGAAAGGTTCTCTTTAAGGTTCATGCAAGTGCAATCCCGTGCAGGAATTCCATAGTGTGAACATACCCTAAGAATGAGTATATGTGTGTGTAGGTCTGTGTACTACGCGTGTCTATTAGTGGCATGTATGCACTGTGCATTAACAAATGCAATCCATGTCCTTCAACTGTCCCGGACTCAGCTGGACTGTCCCAGATTCAAGACAATGTCCCAAATTCCCGGGTGAATCCAAACCAATGTGCTACCAGAGTGAGCAAGTCACGTACACTGAGCAGCAGATCACATACACTGAGCAGCAGGTCACGTACACTGAGCAGCAGATCACATACACTGAGCAGCAGGTCACATACACTGAGCAGCAGGTCACATACACTGAGCAGCAGGTCACATACACTGAGCAGCAGGTCACATACACTGAGCAGCAGATCACATACACTGAGCAGCAGGTCACGTACACTGAGCAGCAGATCACATACACTGAGCAGCAGGTCACATACACTGAGCAGCAGATCACATACACTGAGCAGCAGATCACATACACTGAGCAGCAGGTCACATACACTGAGCAGCAGATCACATACACTGAGCAGCAGATCACATACACTGAGCAGCAGGTCACATACACTGAGCAGCAGATCACATACACTGGGCAGCAGGTCACATACACTGAGCAGCAGGTCACATACACTGAGCAGCAGGTCACATACACTGAGCAGCAGGTCACATACACTGAGCAGCAGGTCACATACACTGAGCAGCAGATCACATACACTGAGCAGCAGGTCACGTACACTGAGCAGCAGATCACATACACTGAGCAGCAGGTCACATACACTGAGCAGCAGATCACATACACTGAGCAGCAGATCACATACACTGAGCAGCAGGTCACATACACTGAGCAGCAGATCACATACACTGAGCAGCAGATCACATACACTGAGCAGCAGGTCACATACACTGAGCAGCAGATCACATACACTGGGCAGCAGGTCACATACACTGAGCAGCAGATCACATACACTGAGCAGCAGGTCACGTACACTGAGCAGCAGGTCACATACACTGAGCAGCAGGTCACATACACTGAGCAGCAGATCACATACACTGGGCAGCAGATCACATACACTGGGCAGCAGGTCACATACACTGAGCAGCAGATCACATACACTGAGCAGCAGGTCACATACACTGAGCAGCAGGTCACATACACTGAGCAGAACAGGAGGCCTCCATGCATGGTTCCTGCTGAGCATAGAAGAATGTCTGAGAAGTTGCTAAGGCTGATAGAGTGAGGCTGGAGCTTGGAGCCTCCTGAACATACTGGATTAAAAAAAGAGGCCATCAAGGGTGCAGTCCAGTTTTTGCATGCCCAGAGGGGAAGCCCTGGTGCTAGTACAGAAACTGTCCATGCCTGTAAAAAGAGAGCATCTGCAAAGAGCAAATAGGGAAGAACACAGCTTCTAGCCAAGGTATGAATGACAGACACAACAGTTCCGGCACTCCGCAGTAAACCATAGTGACTGGACACAGAATATGCAATAACTGTAAGTCCCAAATGCAGGTCGGGGGTGCTCTTACATAGAACATGTCTAACTAAGAAAGAAAAGAACAGGCTGCACAGCACTCACCCGATGGATACAAGGAGGTAAACTTTAATCACTTACAGGAACATATCAGCAGCAGCAGCAGGGAAGGAGAAGAAAGACGCAAGATCAAAGGAGCTCTTGGGTGACGGGTCCGTTTTGCCAGAGTCTGCTTGGTCATGACCACAAACAGGATAAAACCAATGTAGGTGAATAAAAATGTAAAAGGGGAAATAAATTACAAGAAAGCATTTAAAGGGGTACTCCATCCTAGACATCTTATCCCCTATCCAAAGGATAGGGGATAAGATGTCTGAACGTGTGGGTCCCGCTGCTGGGAACCCCCGTAATCTCTAATGCAGCACCCCTGTCATCTGCTGATGCTGAGCGATACATCATGGCCCTGTCCCCTCATGATGTCACACCCCGCCCCTCTATGGGAGAGGCCACCACGCCCCCTCCCATAGACTTGCATTGAGGGGGCGGTGCATGACGTCACGAGGGGGAAAAATTGAAATAAGGAAACAACAGATAGAAGAAGCGAAACTGGAGACAGAAAGATTCATTACCAAAGAGAGCAAAACTAACCTCAAAATGTTCTTTGAAAAGTGGACGGGGATGAGGAAAAAGTTAAGATATTAAACATATTCTTCTCCCTGGGTTCTCCTATCTTACCAAGGAAGAAGTACAGCACCGGTTAAACAAAAAAATAATAATAGAAAAATCACCATGTTCAGATGGCATTCACCCCTGCATTCTAAGGGAGTTAAGTAATGTAATAGACAGATCCCTAATTTCAAATATTTGAGGACTCTATAGTGTTTTTTAGGGAAACTCTAATAATTTTAAGGGCATGGATGATATATCTATGGGTACAGTTTTAAAGATAAAGTAATATCCAGGGATCTGTATAAAGGTATAGCTACGGTATCTTGTTGTTTTATAGCTATACTGCTACACCCCTGCAAAAGGGAGCTATCTTGGTTATCTTTTGATCAATTTTAGTTACAACAATAACGTCAGACCTTAAGAAAATGTAATATATAGTGAAAAAAAGTATTCAGAAAAGCAACAAACAGAGCAACAACACAGTGATTTATTTTATGTAATAATTTCAAGTAATAATAATTATTATAACAAGTCACATAGGATGGTGCAGTCTTCTTACATGGTTTAAGTTACTTATGTATTTAACAAGTTAATACATTATTTTAATTGTTGGCTAAGATAGCAATAAACAATAAACAAAGCAAAACAATAAAGAAAGCAAAAAAAAAAACATATTTTTCTTAGTTTCAGCTCAGAATTTAGATGTTTTCCATGTTATCATCATTGAAGTTGTAAAATTCATCCTATGACTTCTGCTTGTTCTTTTTCTTTGTAATCTTGACGTAAACTTGGAACTGCTGAACGCCCTTCTTGTTTCTCGTAGACTTCCTTGTCCTCTTCGATAAATGCTTTTTCAAGCTTAGCCTGGAACGAACCGCAGAATTTTTTCTTCAAATCTCGACCAATGAAGGCATAGAGGACGGGGTTAATACAACTGTTCAGGACTACCAGGAGCATGGCAGCTAAATATGAGTAGTAACGTACATAGGAATTAAGCAACGTTCCTCCGAAGGCAACAAGAAGGTAATACAAATGAATAGGAAACCAACAGACGAAGAACACGATGATGACAGCCACACTGGTTTTAAGAGGCTTTGAAGAAGTAATAATGCGTTTCCTTCTGGCATGCACAATAATCACGATGTAACAGAAGACAATGATCATTAAAGGTAGGAGGAAGGTGAAAACCAATTCCAAAATTGTCTTCTTCCTCCTCCAGCTGGATAGATCTGACGACACTGAACATACCATCCTTTCATTAACATTAGAAATCTTCGAGAACAATATGGGGAATATAGACGAAGCAAAGGAGATAGTCCAAATGATCAGGACAACGATGAAAGCCAATCTTGGCCTCCGATGGTTGTGGCACCATATGGGGAACACAACGCAGATACATCGGTCTACACTGATGACTGTGATCTGGAGAAGACTGATGCCCACATTACTGTACAGTAAGAAATGGATTATCTTGCACATGTTTTGAAATCCCCCATATCCTAATAAAACTTGCGTATAATTCAAAGGACTGAAAAATGCAAAGGAGAAATCGGCCATGGCCAAGCTGAGGTACCACACCACGTTCACCGTCTTCTTAAGCCTGAAGATGCTGAACCAGATGACAAGACCGTTTCCGATAATTCCCAGTAAACAAAACACTAGGTAGACCACCATAAAGGGTAAGTCTTTATGTATGTTGGATTTCTGACCGCCACCGTGTCCATTGTTTTCTGTTTCTGTATATTCTGAATGACTGGCATTTACCAAGAAAATAAAAAGTGTCGTATTCTCCATTATCTTTGTCTTTTGTGTCCCACACGCCAGGAATACTGTACTTTCTAAAAAATAAAAACAAGCTTTTAAAGTTTTGATGTACAACTATGCACAGAATTTAGATGGATGACTTGTAATGCTCCTTGGTAACTTGACTTAAGACAGACTTGACTTATGACTGACTAGACCAGGGGTCCTCAAACTACGGCCCGCAGGCCACATGCAGCCCGCGGAACGCATTTACCCGGCCCGCCGGGTGTTTTCGGAACACAAGGATGCCTCTGTTAAGTCCCTGCGGCGCTTACTTTAAAATCGCGGGGACCGCCAGGAGCAGGCGCAGGCAGCAACGTCACTGACGTCCCAGATGTCCCATGCGTGCGCCCATGGCAACCGAGCGTGGAGGAGTGGAGAAGCGGAGAAGAAGCAAGGACGCGCACTGGTAGTAGGTAAGTGTTTACCAGCGGCGCGTCTCTTCGTTGTTCTGACCACCTCTTGTCCTGCTATGGCCGGAGTGGTGGTCGGAACACTGAAATGGGGCAGTACACAGGCAAACAGCCTCCAGCCATACTGTATGGCTGGAGGCTGTATGCCTGTGGGGGAACATACTGCCAACATAATTTGGGGGACTATACTGCCAGCCAAATGTGGGGGGACTATACTGCCAGCCTAATGTGGGGGAACATACTGCCAGCCTAATGTGGGGGACTATATTGCACCTAATGTGGGGGAACTATACTGCACCTAATGTGGGGGAACTTACTGCCAGCCTAATGTGGGGGCTATATTGCACCTAATGTGGGGGAACTATATTGCACCTAATGTGGGGGAACTATATTGCACCTAATGTGGGGGAACATATTGCCAGCCTAATGTGGGGGACTAAGTTGCACCTAATGTGGGGTAACTATATTGCACCTAATGTGGGGGAACATACTGCCAGCCTAATGTTGGGGACTATATTGCACCTAATGTGGGGAACTATATTGCACCTAATGTGGGGGAACATACTGCCAGCCTAATGTGGGGGACTATATTGCACCTAATGTGGGGGGACTATATTGCACCTAATGTGGGGGAACATACTGCCAGCCTAATGTGGGGGACTAAATTGCACCTAATGTGGGGGAACTATATTGCACCTAATGTGGGGGGACCATATTGCACCTAATGTGGGGGAACATACTGCCAGCCTAATGTGGGGGACTATATTGCACCTAATGTGGGGGAACTATATTGCACCTAATGTGGGGGAACTATATTGCACCTAATGTGGGGGGACTATTCGGCCAGTCTAATGTAGGGGAACTATACTGCCAGCCTAATGTGGGGGAACATACTGCCAGCCTAATGTGGGGGGACTATATTGCACCTAATGTGGGGGGACTATACTGCCAGACCAATGTAGAGGACTATATATTGCACCTAATGTGGGGGAACTATACTGCCAGCCTAATGTGGGGGACTATATTGCACCTAATGTGGGGGAACTATACTGCCAGCCTAATGTAGGGGACTATATTGCACCTAATGTGGGGGAACTACACTGCCAGCCTAATGTGGGGGACTGTATTGCACCTAATGTGGGGGGACTATACTGCCAGCCTAATGTGGGGAACTATATTGCACCTAATGTGGGGGAACATCCTGCCAGCCTAATGGGGGGGACTGTATTGCCCCTTATGTGGGGGGAACTATACTGCCAATGTAATGTGGGGGAACATACTGCCGAAGTAATGTGGGGGACTATACTGCCAACGTAATGTGGGGGAACATACTGCCGAAGTAATGTGGGGGACTATACTGCCAATGTTATGTGGGGGACTATATTGCATCTAATGTGGGGGAACTATACTGCCAGCCTAATGTGGGGGACTATATTGCACCTAATGTGGGGGGACTATACTGCACCAAATGTGGGGGGAACTATACTGCCATGTAATGGAGGAACTATACTGCACCTAATGTGGGGGAACTACAACCTAATTTGGGGGAACTATCCTGCACCTTATGTGGGGGGAACTACAACCTAATTTGGGGGGAACTACAACTTTTTTTTAACTATAGTCCGGCCCTCCAACGGTCTGAGGGACCGTGAACTGGTCCCCTGTTTAAAAAGTTTGAGAACCCCTGTACTAGACTATTGGCAGACTTGACTGATGACTGACTAGACTTATGACAGATGTGACTTTAGACAGACTGGACTGTAAACTGACTTGACTGGTGACAGACTTTCTAATGACTTATGGCTGTCTTTCCATGCTGGCAACTATCCAGTGAGAGTGCATACTGCAGGGGTCTTCACAGGGGTGGTCCGTGGTACACTTGCAAAGTCTCCCTTTCTCACCTACATTTCGTTGCACTAAGGCACCACTGACCTGGAGACCCCTGACATTAGTCTCTTTGGACAGGTCAGCCTGGAGGATACCTGAGCCCAGTTCTTCTTTTCTAGAGGGCCTGTCAGCTTTACTATTACCACCAAAGCTCTGCTTGTGATGGTTCTACCCATGCAGTGGGATTTGCCAGGAGGGTTTCAGCTTTCTGTAATCTTGGGCTTGGAGGCAAACTCCTACTAAAGGTGTAAAAACTGCAACAGTGAGGTGTTGCTTCTTCTCTGGCTAAAGCCGGACTCGACTGACTAACATGTGCTTTGGGTCCCTCCCCTATTCCTGGGGACTGGGGTAGAGACAAGACTCTGATTGGCTGTAGGGTGACATGTGACAGCTTTTTGCAAAATTATGGGTGCTGACAGTTAACCCCTTACATTATGATTAAGGATTATGCATGCAAAAAACAAATAAAGACAGAATAAAATACATTTTTTATAGAAAGACTTTATAGACGTCGACCTGACTTTGAGCTGGAGACTTTTGAGGCAACAGCCACCCAAACAGTGTTCATGGTAGCACAAGGTGACCCTGCTCTGGAACACCACATACTTGTGCAGGGACGGCGTTAGGGAGGGGCAACCTGAGCAGTTGCCCAGGGCCCCCATCCAAAAGGGGACCCCTGAAAAGCTTTAGGACAATACTAACACTACTGCATTTTTCTGCAATATAACGGTAAAATCGTTGTGTTTTTGCCACGATTTTGAGCAAATTGCTGCAAAATACAGTAGTGTGATTATAGCCCTAAAGCTGTCCGGGCTGCAGAGAGCCTATAGACAGCACTAATAGACTTACTATGGACCTGCTAGGACCTGTGATAACTCCTATAGGCTAGGACTCCATAAAATGTACAGCGCAACAACAACAAAAAAAATTGTAGGGAAATTGAAAAGAAAACCGTAATTTTGTAAATTTTGGAGGATTTTAGTTTGTATGCAGTGCAGTTTATGGTAAAACTGCCAAGTTCTCTTCACTCTATAGGTCAATATAATTTAAATGATCCCCATGTTACACGCTTTTCTATTATTGTACTACTTTTAAAAAACTCAGATTTTTTTTTACAAAATAAGTTTGTTTCAAATCGCCCTATTCTGACCCTAACTTTCTTATTTTTCCACATACAGGGCTGCTTGAAGGCTAATTTTTTTTTCTGTGCCGTGATCTGTAGTACAGTAAGGAGCATGAAGGTGGGCATTATTATACAGTAAGGGGCAGAAAAGCGATATTCCTACAGTGTGGGGCATTAAGAGGAAAACGATTACTGTGTAAAGAATACAATGAGCACTTTTACTGACAAGCAGCACTGAGAAGATCACTGTTATACTATATGTGGGCACTATTACTGACAGGCAGCACTGAGGAGATCACTGTTATACTATATGTGGGCGCTATTACTGACAGGCAGCACTGAGAAGATCACTGTTATACTATATGTGGATGCTATTACTGACAGGCAGCACTGAGAAGATCACTGTTATACTATATGTGGGCGCTATTACTGACAGGCAGCACTGAGAAGATCACTGTTATTGTATTTGTGGGCACTATTACTGACAGGCAGCACTGAGAAGATCACTGTTATACTATATGTGGGCGCTATTACTGACAGGCAGCACTGAGGAGATCACTGTTATACTATATGTGGGCGCTATTACTGACACAGGCAGCACTGAGAAGATCACTGTTATAGTATATGTGGGCACTATTACTGACAGGCAGCACTGAGAAGATCACTGTTATAGTATATGTGGGCACTATTACTGACAGGCAGCACTGAGAAGATCACTGTTAGGCCATTTTCACACGTCAAAATTTCCGTACTGCTCTGTGTCCGCACAAAGAATGAACCACGTATTAGGTTAGCGTTACATAGCAAAAATGGGTTGCACAGTCAAAGATCACCATGGGGGAGATTTATCAAAACCTGTGCAGAGGAAAACTTGCCCAGTTGCCTATAGCAACCAATCAGATCGCTTCTTTCATTTTCAACAAGGCCTCTACAAAATGAAAGAAGCAATCTGATTGGTTGCTATGGGCAACTGGCCAAGTTTTCCTCTGCACAGGTTTTGATAAATCTCCCCCCATGTTGTTCTCCTTGAATCGTGCTGAATCTCAGCTAATTTAAGTAAATGTGGTCACACAGAGAAATCCCGCACAAATCAGTTCTTGCTCTTTAGGTGGTTTATTAAAGGGGTACTCCGGGCCTAAGACATCTTATCACCTATCCAAAGGATAGGGGATAAGATGTCTGACCGTGGGGGTCCCGCCACTGGGGACCCCCGCAATCTTGCATTCGGCACCCACCTCTTTGAGCTGCATGCCACGCTGCCAGCTCACAAACTGCCGGGTGCCGACCAGTTTGTGAGCTGGCAGCGCGGCATGCATCATAAAATGTATGGCTTTCTGTGACCCTGTGGTCTCCTGTGACCTTACATTTTATGATGCTGTTTTGCGCTGGATTTCTCTACATGTGTCTATACAAGTTGCTGTTGCTCCACAGCTGGCCGTCCACTTCGTCCTTGCAAAGGGAGGAGCTGATCTGCACTAAATGGGGTCACATTGCGACCCCCCAAATTACCACAGCCACAAATTCATTCTGGATGGAATTATTACATTTCTCATGTTGTAGTCACAGCCATTTGGGGTTTGTAGTGCAATCTCATTTTCTCCCATTAGCCAAGATGCAGCACAATTCAGGGAGAGTAACCTAGTGATATTTGGTCACGCAATCTGAGGGCCCAATTAAAAATTTTTGCCCGGGGCCACACTTAGTCTATAACTGGCCCGGTACTTTTGTCCATATTAGCATTTCAGTTTTACCTGCTAGAAACACATAATGAAAACAGTCATTACCCAATGGACTCAAGAGAAGGACCAGCCTCCACCAACCAACCTTTCGCTCCAAGGCTTCTTCCGGGGTGTGGTCCATCCTCCAAGCCTTGGAGCGTAACGTTGGGTGGTGGAGGCTGGTCCATCTCTTGAGTCCACTGGCTATTGACAGTTTTCATACTTTGTTGCTATACTTTATTTTACTTTCTGCATTATGCACTTTGCATTTACTGCTGCTATTCAGCCCCTTGATAATGACGATGATTGCTGGGAAAGCAGTATACCCCTGGTATAGCTATTTACATTGTGGTTACATCTTACTGCCAGCCTTCATTTTAGTTCAGTTTCCATCAGTTGTACTCTCCATTGTTATATGTATTTTTACATGCTTTTAAATATTGAGCATTCATGTCTAAATAAAACTATTTTTCTATTTGATCTATACTCCTCTTTTTGTCTTTTGCTGTGTCCAATCATGTAGAGTAAGATGGATAGAATAGCAGTATGGGTGCCAAAAGTTTATGCTAAAAAGGTATGTTAAAAACACTGTGTGAGAACACAGCCTCAGCCTCACTCTCTTCGTTCGGGTCTGGACTGTGCTGTATCTTCATCTGGAGACCTCTAGGGACCATCTTGTGACCCCTAGAGGACGGTTTACAGAAGAAGTATACAGAACAGACAGAATGGAGGAGCAATAAAAGGACATCCCTACCCTATATACAGTAAACATCCTCCTCTATAGATGGCTGTATACTACATAGCTCCCAAAGAGTGAGTTAAGTAGCGATGCTCAGCATCAATAAGTGGCAACTCCTCCCCCCCACCTCTAGATCGGCTGAGCATCCAGCAGAAAGGGAGGAAGTAAGCAATGATTTATATAGTGCTGCTTCACATGGTGGAGGCATGACCTCAGCATACACCCCGCGTGTGCCATCACTGTCTGTTTGCTAGAGCTTGGTCTTAACCCGCTCTTACTTCTGAGGGCCTAGCCAACTGACAGTTATGGCTGAAGTCGGCAGGCTCACGGCAAGCACAGAATTTCAGCTGGGCTTGGAGAGGGGGGGGGGGGGGTGCAGCCACTGTTAGTGTCATTCTACTGTTAGTGTAATTTTACTGTTAGTGTCATTTTACTGTTAGTGTCATTCTATTAATAGCTATTTGCCCATGTTAGCACTTAACTATGTGTCTTCCAAATTCACTGTAACACTAGACACCACTGACCTTCATTACCCCTTAAAATATTCCCATTCTACAAATCTGTCCCAGCACAAACATCAAGGAGTCTCTAGGACTCAGAGACAAAAACAAGGCTGAGCAGCACTAAATATTATAATAAGGAGAAAATGTAAGAAGGAAAAACTGGGAGATTCAATATCAATTACAGAAAAACGAAGACATTCCTGAGCCATAATGGGTTGTCTTCTGTTGGTCTGGCACTGACTCTTGGGCCAGTTGTACACTTCGTCATCTTTTAAAATTTATAAAAGCTAAAACATTTGGATAGCCCGCAAAGTAGATGAACAGTGATTTTTGGGCTAGTAGATAGCACCTGTATAGTTGACCTCAGTATCCCATAGAAATGTATAATACAGAATAGTCACATAACAATAAACTATAGAATTAGTTGTCAATATACCTACCCACTGCTCTGCTGCCTGTGATTGAATTGGTCTCCGTCTCTGTAAGTGCCGGGAAATTTTGCTATCTTAAATAGCATATCTGATTGGCAGCTTCCTTCCTTTCTTCAGAAATACTTTCCATGACAGTTCTTTAGAATCTTTCACGGGGTGGATTGTGGGAAGGACTAGGGGTGGATAAAGGAATATGGTTGGATGAAGAAAAGGGGTATCGAAGGATGAAGGAAGGGGTATGGGTGGATGATGGGAAGGGGTATGGGTGGATGAAGGGGGGTATGGGTAGATGAAGGGAAGGGGTATGGGTGGATGAAGGGAAGGGGTATGGGTGGATGAAGGGAAGGGGTATGGGAGTATGAATGGAAGGAGTATGGGTGGATGAAGGGAAGGGTTATGTGTGGATGAAGGGAAGGGGTAGGGGTGGATAAAGGGAAGGGGTATGGGAGGATGAAGGGAAGAGGTATGGGTGGATGAAGGGAAGGGGTATGGGTGGATGAAGGGGGGTTATGGGTGGATGAATGGAAGGGGTATGGGTGGATGAAGGGAAGGGGCATGGGAGTATGGATGGAAGGAGTATGGGTGGATGAAGGGAAGGGGTATGGAAAGATGAAAGGAAGGGGTATGGGTGGATGAAGGGAAGAGGTATAGGTGGATGAAGGGAAGGGGTATGGGAGGATGAAGGGAATGGGTATGGGTGGATGAAGGGGGGGTATGGGTGGATGGACGGAAGGTGTATGGGTGGATGAAGGGAAGGGGTATGGGAGGATGAATGGAAGGAGTATGGGTGGATGAAGGGGAGGGGTATGGAAGGATGAAAGGAAGGGGCATGGGTGGATGAAGGGTAGGGGTATAGGTGGATGAAGGGAAGGGGTATAGGTGGATGAAGGGAAGGGGTATAGGAGGATGACGGAAAGGGGTATGGAAGGATGAAGGCAAGGGGTTCAGGCAGATAAAGGAGAGGAGTATGGGTGAATGAAGGGGAGGGGTATGTGTGGATGAAGGGAAGGGGTATGGGTGGATGAAGGGGGGTATGGGTAGATGAAGGTGAGGGGTATGGGTACATGAAGGGAATGGGAATGGGTGGACAAAGATAAAGGGTTATGGGTGGATGAAGGGAAGGGGTATGGGAGGATGAAGGGAAGGGGTATGTGTGGATGAAGGGAAGGGGTATAGGAGGATGAAAGGAAGGGGTATGGGAGGATGAAGGGAAGGGGTATGGGTGGATGAATGGGGGGTATGTGTGGATGAAGGGAAGGGGTGTGGGAGGATGAAGGGAAGGGGTATGGAAAGATGAAAGGAAGGGGTATGGGTGGATGAAGGGAAGGGGTATAGGTGGATGAAGGGAAGGGGTATGGGAGGATGAAGGGAAGGGGTATGGGAGGATGAAGGGAAGGGGTATGGGTGGATGAATGGGGGGTATGGGTGGATGAACGGAAGGGGTATTGGTGGATGAAGGGAAGGGGTATGGGAGGATGAAGGGAAGGGGTATAGGTGGATGAAGGGAAGGGGTATGGGAGGATGAAGGGAAGGGGTATGGGTGGATGAATGGGGGGTATGTGCGGATGAAGGGAAGGGGTATAGGAGGATGAAGGGAAGGGGTATGGGAGGATGAAGGGAAGGGGTATGGGTGGATGAATGGGGGGTATGGGTGGATGAACGGAAGGGGTATAGGTGGATGAAGGGAAGGGGTATAGGTGGATGAAGGGAAGAGGTATGGGAGGATGAATGGAAGGAGTATGGGTGGATGAAGGGCAGGGGTGTGGAAGGATGAAAGGAAGGGGTATGGGTGGATGAACGGAAGGGGTATGGGTGGATGAAGGGAAGGGGTATGGGAGGATGAATGGAAGGAGTATGGGTGGATGAAGGGGAGGGGTATGGAAGGATAAAAGGAAGGGGTATGGGTGGATGAAGGGTAGGGGTATGGGTGGATGAAGGGAAGGGGTATAGGTGGATGAAGGGAAGGGGTATGGGAGGATGAAGGGAAGGGGTATGGAAGGATGAAGGCAAGGGGTTCAGGCAGATAAAGGAGAGCAGTATGGGTGGATGAAGGGGAGGGGTATGTGTGGATGAAGGGAAGGGGTATGGGTGGATGATGGGGGGTATGGGTAGATGAAGGTGAGGGGTATGGGTACATGAAGGGAATGGGAATGGGTGGACAAAGATAAAGGGTTATGGGTGGATGAAGGGAAGGGGTATGGGAGGATGAAGGGAAGGGGTATGTGTGGTTGAAGGGAAGGGGTATAGGAGGATGAAAGGAAGGGGTATGGGAGGATGAAGGGAAGGGGTATGGAAAGATGAAAGGAAGGGGTATGGGTGGATGAAGGGAAGGGGTATGGGAGGATGAAGGGAAGGAGTATGGGTGGATGAAGGGGAGGGGTGTGGAAGGATGAAAGGAAGGGGCATGGGTGGATGAAGGGTAGGGGTATAGGTGGATGAAGGGAAGATGTATGGGAGGATGAAGGGAAGGGGTATGGGAGGATGAAGGGGAGGGGTATGGGAGGATGAAGGGGAGGGGTATGGGAGGATGAAGGGAAGGGGTATGGAAGGATGAAGGCAAGGGGTATAGGCAGATAAAGGAGAGGAGTATGGGTGGAGGAAGGGGAGGGGTATGTGTGGATGAAGGGAAGGGGTATGGGTGGATGAAGGGGGGTATGGGTAGATGAAGGTGAGGGGTATGGGTACATGAAGGGAAGGGGAATGGGTGGACAAATATAAAGGGTTATGTGTGGATGAAGGGAAGGGGTATGTGTGGATGAAGGAAAGGGGTATTGGAGGATGAAGGGAAGGGGTATGGGAGGATGAAGGGAAGGGGTATGGGAGGATGAAAGGAAGAGGTATGGGAGGATAAAGAGAAGGGGTATGTGTGGATGAAGGGAAGGGGTATGTGTGGATGAAGGGAAGGGGTATGGGAGGATGAAGGGAAGGGGTATGGGAGGAGGAAGAGAAGGGGTATGGGAGGATAAAGGGAAGGGGTATGTGTGGATGAAGGGAAGGGGTATGTGTGGATGAAGGGAAGGGGTATGGGAGGATGAAGGGAAGGGGTATGGGAGGAGGAAGAGAAGGGGTATGGGAGGATAAAGGGAAGGGGTATGTGTGGATGAAGGGAAGGGGTATGTGTGGATGAAGGGAAGGGGTATGTGTGGATGAAGGGAAGGGGTATGTGTGGATGAAGGGAAGGGGTATGGGAGGAAGAAGAGAAGGGGTTTGGGAGGATGAAGATTTACTTGCACCTTTTGCTCTCGGCTGCCATATCTGGTGTGACGCAGTATGCTAGTTTATTCTTCTACTATAGAATCCCATAGAATGTTCTAGTATAAAGGTAGGGCTAATATAATTAGATCTCTCTATAAACTCAACTTTCCCTCACCACATGGTCTTAAAGGGGCATTCCAAAAGATAGGGGATAAGATGTCTGATCACAGGGGTCCCCCGCGATCTCTGTGCAGCACCCATCATTCTTTGCGGAGATGTGATGTCACGCCATGCCCCTTCCATTCATGTCTATGGGAGGGGGCGTGGAGGCCATCATACCCCCTCCCATAGACATGAATGAATGGAGGGAGCATGACGTGACATCACGTCACATCACGTCTCCGTCTCGGAAACCCGAGACTGGAGCAGCACATGGCACAGAATGCTGATCAGACATCTTATCCCTTCCCTTTGGATAGGAGATAAGATGTCTAAGGGTGGAACACCACTTTAAGGGTTTTTATTCTGTCTGAAGTCTGACCACACCAAAAAAAAAGAGAAAGGAGTCAATCATACATTAATTAGCAAAAAAAATTTTTTATTTTATATTGATCCAAAAATTTCATAAAAACAAAAGGAGAGAGATTATATAGATGATAGAATGACTAGCGACGCTTTAGAATCATCACCGCCACATGTTTATTACAGATAGGATAAATGGAGATATTAATAAACGCAAAGAGACCACTTGGTTGCCATAGAAGGGTAGCGTACAATATGGTAAAAAAAGGTGCCCATCATGTAGGTACCTAATTAAAACCCAAGAGATAACGTCTTAGGATATGTTCACACTATGGAGTTCCGTGAGTAGAAATCCGCAAGTAAAAAGAATAAAGATAGAGGGCAGCGCCTCGTGTAACTCTGTGGGAGTGGGTCCAAGTGGTGAAATGCAAATAGCAAATGGACTCTCACCTTTATAAATACTTGGGTTCATGCGTATCACCCCTAAAGTGGGGTAGCTCTAGATGATGACCTGCTGCCCGTCAGTGCTTGAACTGGTATCCACGGCACGAACCTGTGTGAAGGATCCGCAGGAAGAAGAAGAAAAAGCACACTGGATATGACGCTGGTCAGGCTGGAGTTCCCAGAAGAATGTTCAGGAGACTTGGATATTTTTTAAAGTATCAATTTGGTTTATTGACACTACAAATAAAACAATAACGCGTTTCGAGGGTACAATCCCTCTTCCTCATATTGGCATCGCCATGTTTTGCATTGCAGATTGGCATTGGGATGTTTTATTTGTAAACCAATTGATACTTTAAAAAATATCCAAGCCTCCTGAACATTCTTCTGGGAACACCAGCCTGACCAGCACCATATCCAGTGTGCTTTTTCTTCTTCTTCCTGCGGACTGTTCCCACTGCGGAATTTCAATGGTGGACAATTCTGCTGCTGAAAATGTATCTTGCAAAGAAAGAACATATTCATTCTTTGTGTGGAATTCCGCAAGTATTGCATAGCTTTCAATGGTGAAGACGCAGTGCCCCATGGTCCTACAGCTGAAGCAGTTTTGGCAGCGGCCGCCTTACGGAATCTCCACTAACAGAGGTTCCGTAGTGTGAACATACCCTTTTAATACCAAACAGAGATATTCTATAGGTACTTACCTATCATGCTAAACAGATCATGTGGTTTAGTGTATAAATTGCAACACTTGTAAAGTTCAATATGTGGGTTCTACCACAAGATAGTTGAAATAACATGTCTCGGACACTGTTGAGACCCGCGCACTTGTCGGGTGCGTCAAGACACTTCAAAGTATGCCATGTCGTAATGTTTCCACACTCGAAGTTATACCATTTGAAATAGTGACTCGCCAACCACGAGGTGGGGAGTTGAGGAAGAAACTCTTAGCCAAAGAAGCTTTCTTGATTATCAAACTGGGGACTCGCTCACCGTCACGTTTGAATAATCGCACAGATATAACGTATCATTATTGAATTCTTTGTTATCCTTCGCTTATGATTATATTTTGAATTTTGTATGCCACAAAACTTACAGTGTTATATATATTGTTCTCTCTGACTCCTTTGAGCAAGAAAGGGGTTAATCATGAGCCGTTTGAGTTTCCGGTAATGTGACTGATGGTGGATCCCACTTAGATCTAGTATAAAATCGGGTTAAACATTGTATGCATCATGCCCTGATTAAGGTTTCTTTCCTGAAATGCGTCAGTTTTTTTAGCAACATTTTAATCTCCCCGGTATTTTTGTAAAGGTTTTTACATTGATTAATTGAAGCATTCAAGTTTTACTATATTCCGGAGTTTGGAATGGAGTGCTGGTTTTTCTCCTGCAAGGAAAGTTCTCTCTCAATAATGTGAGATGGAGACTTGAATTACTCACAATTTACTCAAAACTTTATTCATCACCTAGTCCACCACCTTTATCTTCAGCTTCTTTAGCAAGTCAGTGGTTCTTTTGGCTAAGATCAAGTGTAGTGTCTGTTCTTATCAGTTTCATGCTGGTGGCAGGCGACACCAGTGTGGAGCTGGTGGGGATGGGTGCTGCATGGTAGGGAGCAGGTGTACCAGGGCGTTCTGGGGCTGGTTCTGAGGAATCAGACCGATGGCTGCCCCGAAGTGACCTGCTTCCTCCGGGTCTCGCCATGAGGCTGAGAGGGTCTAGAGCCGAGGTACTTTAGTGCCTCGGGGAGTGGTGACCCCGAGGTGCAGAAACTCACTGGGAGTACTGGCTCACTGAGTGGAAGCACGGGCACCATAATCTCTTCAACTTGTGGCACTCACCTCTTGATTCCCGGCCTTCTGGCTAGGATCAGAGAAATGTTTATAGATCCGGCCGGATGTCTGGGCAGTATATATATGCACATTCACTTATTTCTTTCTTTTTGTCTCACTGTGTCACTTTTTGCGTGTTGTGTGTCCACAGTATTTGTCAGGATGCGGTAGCCCTTCTGGGTGTCCCTCCTGGCGGTCTAGGGGAGGTGTGTGTGGCCATAAGGTTCCACACCTCCCTGCAAACACCCCGGGTACTCCTGCTCTGGCAGGGTACCTACCCTTATCGGCTCTGCGGGCAGATACCTTAGCTAACACCAAGGGCGATGCCGGGAGCATTTGTGGTCCCTTAATAGCTTGGGCGAAAAGGGACATCGAACCTGGAACCTCGCAGGTACCTTTTGGTCCGAAGACGAAGGGTAGGTTTGTTGGGGGCCTCTCTCCTATCGGAGAAGGGCTTGAGATAGACCGCATCCTCTGTGCACTTTTTTTTAGTGTAACACGTTTGCACTTTTTCTTGCACTTTGGGTGATTCGAGAGCACGTTCCTCGGCTCTTAGATAAAATTTAAAAAAAGTAGTGGTCTTAGAGGTGTTTGGGGTCATTATCATGTGTGAATACTGCCCTGTGTTCAGTCTCCTAAGGGAGGGGACCATGCTCTTCTTCAGTATGTCACAGTACATGTTGGCATTAATGGTTCCCTCAATAAACTGTAGCCCCCCCAGTGCCAGCAGCAATCATACAGGCTCAGACCATGATACTCCGCCACCACGATTGACCATGACTCTTGTCTTTGTCCTCCTCCCCTGGTTGTCGAAACCAAATAAGTTTATCTTGGTATCACAGTAATCCATGTCCTTAGTCTGCTGTTTGCAGGCATAAAAATCAGTTTGATGCAGTGTGAGACATATGGTCTGAGCACTGACAGGCTGACCCCCACCCCTTAAAGGGGTACTCCGCTGCTCAGCGTTTGGAACAAACTGTTACGAACGCTGGAGCAGGCGCCAGGAGCTTGTGATGTCATAGCCCCGCCCCCTCATGACGCCCTGCCCCCTCAATGCAAGTCTATGGGAGGGGGCGTGACAGCCGTCACGCCCCCTCCCATAGACTTGCATTGAGGGGGCGGGGCATGGCGTCATGAGGAGGTGGGGCTATGATGTCATGAGCTCCCGGCTCCAGTGTTCGGAACAATTTGTTCCAAATGTTAAGCAGCGGAGTACCCCTTTAAACCTCTGCAGTAAAGGCTAACAGGTCAATTTCTTTGGTCGCTCATGGTGAGACTTGTTCTGAGTGGAGCCTGCCCACCGTACAGCAGCTCCGTTTCAGGGTCTTGGCATCTTCTTATAGCCTAGGACATCTTTATGTAGAGCAACAATTCCTTATTTTTTTTATCAGATCCTCAAAGAGTTCTTTGACATGAGGTGCCATGTTTAACGTCCAGTGACCAGTATTAGAGAGTGTGAGAGCGATAACACCAAATTCAAAACACCTGCTCCCTATTCACACCCAAAAGCTTGTAACACTAAGAAGTCACATGACATCAGAGAGGGAAAATGGCCCAATTAGGACATCTTCACTTAGAGGTGCACTTACTTTTGTTTCCAGGGTTTAGACATTAATGGCTGTGTGTTGAGTTATTTTGAGAGGACACAACATTAAACACTGTTATATAGACTGTACTGAATTTTGGCATAAAAAGGCTGCTGTGTTTTATTCATGGTTACTATATATATATATATATATATATATATATATATATATATATATATACATATATATATATATATATATATATATAAATATATATCTTAATGTGAATATTTTTGTATGTGTGTACTTAAATATCTATGTATGTGTGTGTGTGTGTGTGTGTGTGTGTTCCAGCATCACTTCCAAAAAGATATTTTGATGAAACTTGGCACTCATGTTACTTAAATGTAAACTAACATTTAGGATGGTTAAAGGGGTACTCCGGTGGAAAACATTTTTTTTTAAATCGTTAAACAGATTTGTAAATTACCATTATTAAAAAGTCTTTACCCTTCCAGTACTTTTAAGCAGCTTTATGCTACAGAGGAAATTCTTTTCTTTTTGAATTTTTTCTTTTTTGTCTTGTCCACAGTCCTCTCTGCTGACACCTCTGCCCATGTCAGGAACTGTCCAGAGCAGCATAGGTTTGCAATGGGGATTTTCTCCTGCTCTGGACAGTTCCTGATACGGACATCAGGTGTCAACAGAGAGCACTGTGGACAAGACAAAAAATAAATTTAAAAAGAAAAGGCTTTCAAAAAGAAAAGACTTCCTGCGCCTATGCTGAGACCCAGCTCCCCGTGAACCGGACACCGACATTCAGTGGTCTCCGCTGAGCAGTGAGTGCACCTACGTTTTTCTTTAGTGAATCATGCACTATATCTCCCGTTACTATCGCCTGTCACAAAATAACGGCCGTTATTAATAATGTGCAATAATGGGTTAAAACGGCTATTGGAAAAATCCCATGGACTATAATGGGATTTTCTAACGGCTGTTTAACGGCCAATTTTCAAGATGTTTATGACGGACGATCATTACGGATGAATTTTTATAGTGTGAAAAAGGCCTTATTCTGCAAGCTCCGTATCTCTGGGTGAATATGTCACACCCCCTCCTACAAGCCACACCCCCGCAAAGCCATTCGACCTTTTATTTCAGCCTACGATTTTTCGTTACAGCTCAGCCTCACCTGAGGATGGGATATGAGGACAGGATATGAGGTCAGGATATTAGGACGAGATATGAGGTCGGTATATAAGGTCGGGATTTCAGGAACTTCATTGTTGCTTTTCCTTTTCCACAAGGTTTAGGTAGGAAAACCGGGCAACATGGGACCGATGACCTGCACCACCCTCTTTTTAGGACGTGTAACAAAGATAACGTTACAAACACAGTTAGGTGGGAACACAGTAGACGCTCCAAGAAATCAAACGTCACAGGGTGACGAGAATTCAGCTGGGCTGAATATTTCTGCTATACCCTTTAAGACTTATCTGACCTAAAAAAGGGAACTAAAAGGCCTAGCCTCAAACTATTTTTGAAAGAAAGACACCCCAGACATATGACGAAAACATGACTGAGAAAAAACTGATTCTAAAAAAAGAAGAAGCAAACTCTAACACGGCTCTCACTTCTGAACTATATTATTCAAGAATTTTAGAAGCACAGAAAGAATCCCACCGGTGCCCAGCAGCAACATAGAGAGACCATGTCCTGGGGGCCACCGAATTCTTCATATGGTCTTCCATTACTCCCAAATGATGTTTCGGATAGTCCACTCCCACCACTTCCTCTTCGGTAACTAATTCCTTGAACCTGCAGAACTGACTACTGGAAAGAGAATCTGCTATGACATTTGATGGGCCTGGAATATACATAGCCTTATAGGGGTTCTCCGGCCGGTGGAAAACTTTTCTTTTACTCACATGATGCCAGAAAGTTAAACAGATTTGTAAATTACTTCTATTAAAAAAATCTTAATCCTTCCAGTATTTATCAGTTGCTGTATGCTCCAGAGGAAGTTCTTTTCTTTTTGAAATTCCTTTCTATCTGACCACAGGGCTCTCTGCTGAGCAAATCCCCATAGCAAACCTATCCGGCTCTGGACAGTTCCTAAAATGGACAGAGGTGTCAGCAGAGAGCACTGGGGTCAGACAGAAAGGAAATTCAAAAAGAAAATAACTTTTTGTGGAACATATAACAGCTGATAAGTACTGGAAGGATTAGATTTTTAAATAGAAGTAATTTACAAATCTGTTTAACTTTCTGGTACCGTTTGACTTAAAAAAAAATGTTTTCCAGGGAAGTACCCCTTTAAGTCATCTTTGAGCAAAGATTGAAGCAAATGTGATCAGTGGGGGCTTTTAGGCCTCTTGTGGTCATATACAGGCGTCTAGAAAACATCCTACCCATCGGAATTATTGTAGAATCAAAGACCAACATCCCCATTAAAGACTGAAGATCTCTCAGAAACACTTTTTTTCCTCGCTAAGAAAACATTATCAAATGGATTTTTAATATTTGATCAAATTCTTCAAAACTATTATAGAAGGGACAGAAGGAGGCAAAGAAGAAAAATGAAATTGTCAAAAATGAATGAAAATGTTTTACTTTATTTTTCCTACTTTAAAGCTCAATCACACTGAGACAAAAACGAAAGAAAATGTCATAAAAAATGTACTAGATAAAAATGCAAATAAATACAAGACAAGAAAAGATGGAGAGTTGCCCCGACCTCTCAGAGAGAATGTGTTTTTTTTTTATCAAGTTTTTACGTTAAACACTTTTTGTTTTACATTTTGGAGATGTTTTTTTTCAAATTTTCTATTTTAATATGTATATTTTAAAATAATTCTGAAATCTTGCAATTGTCATTTTGCCCATTAGGCCTAAAACTAAGCTGAGGCTTCCTGTACTGTCTGCGACAATAAGGAGGAGGCTGCTGGAAAGTGATTTGTACGTAATGACAGCGAAAGGTGACACTTGTAGATAGAAAAGACCGGATCTTTACAATAGCTGAAGCTTACAGCTCAGCCTCCCCCTCCTCATGGAATAAGCTCTTTAAAGGTCATAGAGAATGCCCAGACATGTTTCCCATTTATGTAAAGGAGACAGCACCTGTCTGTTATTAAAAACAGTTTAGGTAAAATGACAGTCCCCCCATAACAATGTACAAAAAAAAAAAAAAAAAATGAAATAAAGAACATTACAGTAACATAAAATAAAAACAGATAAGAAAAAAATAAACATGTTTCAGTATCTGGTCCTAATAAGTAAAAAAAAAAAAAAAAAAAAAAAAAAGCAATGCATTCCCTTTAAGAGGCATAGTAAAGATTATTCATCTTAAAGTGAATGTTTGCCCTTTAGCACCATTTTATTTTTTTATATAAATAGAACCAGGATTC